>NW_026882548.1:0-41034 GCF_032173495.1 Musca vetustissima
ACCAAATGTGAAACTTGAGAACTACAGCTTCGAGGAAGTCAAATATTTTATATACCTTGGTACCGCCATAAATAAAGCTAATGACATCAGTTTTGACCTTCGGAGAAGGATAGTGATGGCCAACCGATGCTTATATGGTCTGAGCAAACAACTCAAAAGCAAGGCCACCTCCCGCCAGACCAAACTCACACTCTACAAGACGCTGATACTACCCGTGGTGTTATACGGATCTGAAGCATGGGCACTTGCGCAAGCAGATGAGGCAGCTCTTGGAGTGTTTGAGAGAAAAATTCTCCGCTAGATCTATGGGCCGATCTGCGTTGACGGTGAATATCGCCGTCGAATGAACCATGAGTTCTACCAGCTAATCCCGGACATCGACATTGTTAGACGTATTGAGCTGCAGCGACTACGTTGGCTAGGTCAAAAGCAAGGACACCTCCCGTCAGACCAAATTCACACTCTACAAGACGCTGATACTACCCGTGCTGTTATACGGATCTGAAGCATGGGCACTTGCGCAAGCACATGAGGCAGCTCTTGGAGTATTTGAGAGAAAAATTCTCCGAAATATCTATGGGCCGATCTGCGTCGACGGTAAATATCGCCGTCGAATGAACCATGAGTTCTACCAGCTAATCTCGGAGGCATATAAAAGCGAACCAGCTAATGGTTCACGCAGAAGGGGAAGGCCAATAATACGTTGGAAAGATCAAGTCGAAGACAACATCGCCGAAAATGGTATTTCAAATTGAAAGAACTGCGCAAAAGACCGACGCGCCTGGGTATCTTTTCTAAGTTCGACTTAAGGAACGAAAGTTCTGCCACAAGGCAGCTAAGGAAGTAAGTAAGTAATCATCAATAGGCTTGGATATATTTAAAAATATTTTTTAAGCATCTATTAATGATTAAAAAAAATGTTCATGTATAATTAGAGGCGTGGATTTCGTTAAGACAGGCATATCTGTATTCGGATTCCAAAAAGGAAATTTATGCCATGCAGCTGAGTTCACACCACCACCACCAATATTAAGCTCATCAAGTGTCTAGAACAAAATTTTAAATTATCGCACAGCTATGATACAGATATTCCACGTGTCCGCTCAATGTAGTTCGAACATCTCATACGCACAAATAGTATGTCCGCATCTCCCTCATATAAACATCCTGTTGGGTATGTGTGTATATTTTCATAAAATTGGAATTGATTTAACGCATCACTGCTCTACATAGAAAACTTTCAAATGAACAGTTAAATATGTGCTAATAGGGGTTCACTTTACAAAAAAAATTCAGATTAGATGGCATGGCTACCGAAAACAAAGCCAAACAACAACAACAACAACCAAATGATATTGTTACACATTTGTCCACAACCACTCACACATCGAACCATGTATGCATGTATATCCTTATTGCAGAGGAACAACTAGGACTTAGTTTCCTCCACTTTGCTTCGCAATGAATGCGGGATTTATTTGGTATTTCCCCCTTCACCCCTGTTGTCCAAAGTATTTGTGTCAATGTGGATTGATTGTGACATTAAGTCGGATTTATTTGATTTAAATTTCGACTATGTTTAACTGAATGTATATGTATGTGTGTGAGTGTGCGTTTAGATTTTTTATTGCAGAAGGTCGTATAATTTTTAAGGGTTAAAAGGTGTTATTTACAACTTTTCAAAGATGCAAATTTCCATTGGGTTCACTCGTCTTTGGGATTTACTTCGTAGTAGTGGAACAAAAACGTCTGTTATACTTTTTAATTAGAGAAATCCATATGGTGGTGGCCAGTATTCGGGGAAGGGTTTTAACTCATTTTTGTAGTTGTTGTTGTATTTTGCATTTGTTTTCTTTTTTTCTAAATGTGTGAAAATCTTGTTTATTTTAAAGCTTTGTTGAAATTTCCACAATGTGGCTTGTTTATTTAAAAGAGAAAAAAGGCAAATAGTATTTAAATTTGATAAAGTTGTTTTCATTTTTATTTATCTAACTGAAATCGATGATTGTTCGCTGTTCATTTGAGAGATTTAAAGGGGGTTGATAATGGATGGGGTTAATATGAAAGCTTCTGAACTGCAAATGTAGAGAATTAGAGAGAATTAAAAAATAAAAATATTTTTTCAAACAGACCAAAAGACGTGGATTTTTTAAAAATATTTTTTCAAACAGACCAAAAGACGTGGCCGGAATTTTTTAAAAATATTTTTTCAAACAGACCAAAGGGCATGGATTTTTAAAGTTCTTTTTCAAACAGTCTAAAAGGCATGGTTTTTTTTAATATTTTTAGCAGTCTAATAGGCAGGGATTTTTAAAAAAAATTTCAAGGTTATATATAGGCCAGGATTTTTAAAAAATATTGAAAATAGTTTAATACAAATATATACCTGTCGTATGTTAAAAAATACAAAAATTATTTATGAATTTATATTTTTCACCCTCAAAGTAATCACCCACAGTTCATAAAACTAAGCCAGTAAGGGAAGTGGGACGGGACCGACAATTGATACCCTTCCTGAGATTCTAATTTTATATTACACTGAAATATCTACCGTTATAAGGACGTATGGCGTGCGTCCTTCTCTATTAATAATAGACGTATTGGTCAGGAAAAGGTTCCAACGATTCAATTACAATATCACACAAGGGTTTTTTATCTGATCAAAAGGAATCTTAAGATCCAGTCGGCCCTCCTGTGACGTCAAAATTATCCCCAAACACTACCGAAACCCAACACTACCCAACATCGTATGTGCATTGAAGGCCTTAGAGAGGGGTCAGTGGCAGCTCAGAAGTCATTGGGTCCGGTCACCATCGTTAGGAAGTTAATAGAGTGTCTAGACGGTCAAAACTACCAAAAAAACCCTCCATAGGGAGGTGTTAGTAAAACAATTGCCAGACAATCGCCCAAAGAAACAGAAACAGGATCGAGATTGTAACGTGTCTGAGAGGAGGCCTTTCAATCCTTCGAAGACACGAAATAACAAATTGCAGGTAGTTAAGGTGAACAAATTTAATACATCCGTACTGGAGCGGTACCTTTACATTGAAAATTGTTTTGAAAAAAAGAGATTGTTGAAAGAATAAAGAAGACAATATATTGAAAAATGAGAACCAATATTGAACATGTTTCTGGAATGATATTTTTCCAAAACTTCTGAGAAACCGGAATTCCAAGTTACAGGTCCTTACAATTAAAGTTTCGGATAAAACCTATAAAATACCATACCGCTGCATTGTATTTCCAGTTCAAACATTAGAGGAATCAAGTAATCCCATCGGCTTAATTTCTTGGGTAAAATTTATCTTGCAGGGGTGTAAATCAATATAATTATATTTTCTTCAAAAACAGCAAAAATAACACAGGACAATACCATGATATAAACCAGTGAGCGGAGCAGTATAGTAGAGCAGTATATATGATACTCTACACAACTACCACTGAACATTAGTTTTTTGCGGTCTAATTTCCGAGTCTGGGCAATATGTCGCGATATTTGCACGCTCTAGGTCGATGAGAGGTCAGCAGCGCCTTTTTCCTACCGTGTCATCTTTTTCTAATCATTTTTATTCCCCTAATTATTAACGGAAAATTTCAAAAAAAAAAAAACACACACACACACACACACTAGGGGTCTTCATTGACCCGAACCGAACATACACTCAAAATTTTGTGAGGATTGGTGTATGACTGCGGCCTGTATCGTGCTTACAAATTATAATGTACAGACATGACGGACGGACACACATGTCCAGATCGACTCAGCTAATCGAAATATACTTACTTACTTTGCTGGCTTGTGACAAAACTTTCGTTCCATAAGCCGTGCTTAGAAAAACAGTATCAGTTTTTCCAATTGGAAAGACAATTTCGACAATGTTGTCTTCGACTTGATCTTTCCATCGTATTCGTGGTCTTCCCCTTCTGCGTGAACCAACAGCTGATTCGCTTTTGTATGCCTTCTGGGCTGCGGCAACTTCATACAATCTCACAACATGACCTAGCCAACCTAGTCGCTGCAGCTCAATACGTCTAACAATGTCGATGTCCGAGAATAGCTGGTACAACTCATGGTTCATTCGACGGCGATATTCACCGTCGACGCAGATCGGCCTATAGATCTTTCGGAAAATTTTTCTCTCAAACACTCCAAGAGCTGCATCATCTGCTTGCGTAAGTACCCATGCTTCAGATCCATATAACAGCACGGGTAGTATCAGCGTCATGTAGAGTGTGAATTTGGTCTGGCGGGAGGTGGCCTTGATTTTGAGTTGTTTGCTCAGACCATAGTAGCATCGGTTGGCCATCACTATCCTTCTCCGAATTTCAAAACTGGTGTCATTCGTTTTATTTATGGCGGTACCAAGGTATATAAAATCTTTGACTACCTCGAAGCTGTAGTTCTCAAGTTCCACAGTTGGTCCGAGTCTACTGGACGTCTGCCGCGTTGATACCATCAGCTTGGTCTTCTCGTCTGGCCGTTTACTGCCAGGCCCACATTGGCAGACTCCTTCTCAATTTGTTCAAAAGTGGCTGTTACCGCTCTCAATGTTCGACCCATTATGTCGATGTCATCAGCGTAGGCGAGTAACATGTGTTGTTTGGTGTACAGAGTGCCATTTCTGTTCACCTTTGCGTCTCTATGACCTTTTCCAGCAGGATGTTAAAAAGGTCACATGTTAAACTATCACCTTGTCTGAATCCTCGTTCGGTATTAAAGTTCTCCGAGAGGTCCTTTCCGACTTTAACTGCTGATCTTGTGTCTGTTAAAGTTATCCTGCATAGTGGAATTAATTTTGCAGAAATTCCAAACGCAGACAGCCCTATTCTGAACGGATAGTGCTGTCGAATGCGGCTTTATAGTCGACGAATAGGTGGAATGTGTCGATGTGTTTTTCGTGGGTTTTTCCAGGATTTGGCGCAGAGTGAAAATCTGGTCAATGGTGGATTTCCTAGGACTGAAGCCGCATTGGTATGGTCCAATAATGTCATTGACCATTGGCTTCAGTCGTTCACACAGTACGCTGGAAAGCACTGTATATGCGATGGGAAGATGGGAGACTTATTCCTCTATAGTTGGCACATATCGTCTTCTCTCCTTTTTTGTGCACGGGACACAGGATGCTGAGGTTCCAATAATTGGGCATGCATTCTTCTAGCCTAATTGTACTAATCAGCTGGTGCATGCTCCTTACCAGCATTTGACCACCAGTCTTAATATGATACATTGTAATATGATAGATATGACGATCGATATACTAAGAAGTGGGTCTAGGACCAAATTTTCACGGCATTACAAACTCTTGGGCCACACAAAACTATAATACCCTTACAACATAGTTGTGTAGGATCAATAGCTCAACAATATGGATCCACCGTCAAGGCGTTTAGCCCGTCAATAAACAGAACAGAAATTAGCATATTGTCTCATTTATTATCCATATTCATATAAATGAAGCCAATAAATATGCACTATTAAAAACACTTGTTCCCCATAACCTTTCTTCCCAAACAACCAAATCTCTTCAACTTTTTGCCATTACATGTCACCAGGAAATTATTTGACAACCGTGTAGCGATAATTTTTCAATCAACCAACAGTTCATACAAGCTTGCAGCACAACACCAAACAACCCGACGAAGAAAAACCCAACAAGCTAAAATAAAATCTCAATTTCGTCTCGGCTTTTAGTGGAAGATGCGTGAAAATGTAAGAACGTAACTACACCAACGAAATGACAAAAAAATGGATTGTAACATTAATTTGGGTTTGTTACCAATGATACGAATGAACATTGCCTGGCCTACCCCCCACTCCTTGGCAGATACCCAGCAACAGCAACATGAAATTAACCCCGCAATATCCAACATAAAAATGGTAACAAACAACAACAACGACACAGCACCAACTTAAAAGGGAATCTGGGAAGAGTTGGAAAATTCACGGTGACACACACTTGTGCATCATTAACACAAAGGTCACAGCTGGTGGCTTTTGGTTTGAATCTTGTTTTCATACTTTGGGTTTGGCTGCAGGTGGGTGGCTGGCTTGGTGGCAATACTGTGTCTCGTGGTGGTGTTGGTGGTGGTGACGATGGTGACAACAACACTGATGGGTGGTTGATATCATTAAACAGGCCAATGTGGCCGGCCATATACCATCATCATCATCCATGTGACAACAATACATTCATGCGTAACTCGTGGGTTTCCTTGCCAGTCAGTTTCCATTTTTTGTGTAACGCGTTTCTTATCGCAAACTTCCATGAAGTTGTCACTGGGTGCAAGTGTTTGTGTGCGCATTTTCCACATCTTTTTTTTTTTTTTTTTTGTTTGGTGGGGGAGAGATGCCAAAATGCGTAATGATTTTTTGTTGTTGCTGTTGTTCCTTTGTCCTTTTTATCCTCCAACGAATGCGACCAACTGCGGTTGCTCAACCCCAAGACAAACATGGCTGCCACCTTGGTGTGACTTATCTCTTTGCCAAAAAAGCAACAACACGAACAACAAAAGCGTAGCACACAAAGAAATGCGTCGTGATGCGTCAGAATCCCTTCTTATATTTGCATGTTTTACACGCATTCAGAGCTTGTCGCCGAACGTTAATTTCATTTGATTTGAGTTTCGTTTTTATAATTTGGCAATAATGATGTTGGCATGGTTACTTTGTTGTTGTAGCTGCATGAAATTCGGGCACAATTGGTATCTGCCTCTCTTTCTTGTGTCATCTCATATCATTTCCTGGTGGTTACAAGGATAGCATGGAGTGGGTGAGGTGTATGTGGCATGCAAACAGGGCGTTACAAATTTAAATTTAATTTGATTTTTTGTGTGTGTGTGTGAGCCACATGTAAATTTGATTTTTAAAGGCGTTTTTTATTTATTTAAAAAATAAGCAGCATTTGTGAATGGTGTGTCGACAAGGTTTAAAGATTTCAAATAATTATCAAATCTGTTGATATAAAGGAGTAGAATTACTCAAATAAAATATAAATTTACAGAATCTGGAATGTATTCGTGGTTTCAAAGAAAAAGAAAATAAAAACTCATACAAAATATACATTTAATGATTGTGGAGAGGGGGGCACCTTTGAACACTTTTTTGTTTCAAGCCTCATACAATTTTTTATTTTATAATTTTTGTTTCTTATAAATTTTAACTAAAAGGTACATATGTAACCTTCAAAATGAATATACATATGACATACTTTAAGCTTGATATAAATATTTTATTGCTGTTTTAAGGGAGGAAGTCGAAGTGTTCAAATCGAAGCCAAAAATTAAAAACTCCGCTTTTTACTCGAATTTAATGGGCATGTTCAAAGGTGCCCCACCCGTAGCATTTTACGGAAATGTATTATAACTTTTTTTGTAATATATATGAAAGAAATTACATTAGTTATGTTTGCAATGATTATTGGAATGCAAAAAATTTGTTTAACGAAAGAAAACTTTCACAGAATTCTTCCTGCGCCCTTACTGCGAAAACATGGTCACCCATGTACAATTTGTCGACAACTGAAAAAGCTAGCCAAAGTTATTTACGCAGATAAAGAACAAGATTGCCATATACAAAAATGAGGTAGCGGGTCGGAAAAAATTTAAACCAAGGTTTTATGAGCTTTGTTCAAAGGTGCCCCCTCTCCCCTATATATATTTTTTTATTATAAAGTTTGAACGTTGACATTATGTGTTAAACACTACATCATTTAAATGTCCTCCATGTTCCTTTTAGCAAGTATTGATTCTACTGAGGTAATTTTCGAACACTAGCAGGCAAAAAGTCAGTTATCATAACACTCTAAATTGGCTCTGACAGTTCAATCGCCGTTTTGGAAGAAGTAAGGTCCACTCACACCTTCAGACCAAAGAGCGGAACAAACAGTGATTCTTTTCTGGATGTAATGCCCTCTCTTAAATTACTTGACTTCTCAGAACCCCAAATACGACCATTTTGATTGTTAACATACCCACCGAGAAGGTTTCATCGCCAATGACATTTTTCTTCAAAACAAAATATGGTATATTGAGACGTAAGGCAGTCATAATTCCTGAGAACGACATGAAATCGACTCATTCGGGTCTTTGTAAACGCTTTCACTTATAACACCAATATTTTCAGCGGAACGAACGAAACGATGATGCACATTCCTTACAATATTGGTAACCGCGTTGTGTAATAGTTAAGCGAGACCATTTCGTCAATGTCAGACTTTCAATTGAAAAAAAAAAAATGGTTTGACAGATTTCGAATTCCAGACCCATACTTTGACTTAGATTTTCGGGTCTATACTCCGAGCCTGGCTAATGTTTCGCCATAGTGGCACCCCTTTTGGTGTTATCCAGGGTTAAAAATTAATCAGTAAAAATTTTAGGTTTATTTGACTCGCTAACTTTCCCATGGAAAATTTGTAATGTTCGGCTGATACTTGTGGGACTAGAGCGAATCGAAAATTATAGGCGTCGTCTTTGACCGCAACCGGAACTTCGTGTGGTTACTACTATTGTGGTAATGGTAATACTAAACAATATCAGAATATCAGTCATGATTGACTCAGCTGGTCGAGATATGACAATCGGTATACTAAAAGTTGGGTCTAGGACCAATATCTCGAAGCTTTAGAAACACTTAGGCCACACAAAGCTATAATTTCTGCTATGAATTTTTTATTCACCAAGACGAGAGTAATTCGGTTAAAAACTTAAAAGTTTCAAAAAATAAGACGTGGGATATCAAAACTTAGGCCTAGATACAAAAGGCTTTACGTTCCCTTATCCCAAAATGTATACATTTCTCGCTACTACAATGGGAAAATGCGACTAAAACCTTAAAAATACTGACATTTGTGTGCTCATGAACCCTCTGTACCAAATAACACCTGGTGGGAAATAAGGCTAACACCTTCAAAGTACCGAAAATGGAATGGTACTTTTATGTGGTAGCTGTACCAAAACGTAAACCGTTACTGATAATTTTTGGGAGAATTGAAAAATCATATTCGATAGAAAACAGTGACTAAACCCTCCAAAATACTGAATGTTGAGGTGTACGGTTTTATGGAGATTATATGCTCAATGATTATTCCTAATATTAAATTACAACCAATTCTGTTGTAAAACATGCCCAAGAGCTTGAAAACCCCTGAATATTGGAGGGTATCGTTATATGGGGGCTAACCTAAATAGATAATCAATTGTGATAATTTTTAGTGGGAACATTTTCTACCCCGTGAGAACAAAAAATATTAAATTACAGCTATGTCAAAACACGTGCCCAAAATCTTCAAAATACGGAGTATTGGGAAATACCGTAAAATGAGGTGTACCACTCTAGAAAGTGGGCCAATATATACCAAACATCAACGCCTAACTGAACGCTTTTTTACTTGGTTTCTTTCCGGAAAAAACTTTTTGATTGGAAATCCATGTGAAAACCACTCTTGGCATACGAAGTAATGTTCTATATTTTCGGAGAAAAAAAATCGAATCAAATCCAAAATTCAGTTAACGACGAAAGCCTAAAATCCTGATCAATGACAATATTACGGCCGCATAGTTACTGTGCGGAAATCTGTAAAACGAATTTTCCAATTTAAATTGGTCGCATATGCTTCATTCCCGCATTTTTTGTAAGACCTTCCATTACAAGATGGAGTGCATATTTAATTTGTCTTTATGTTTGTAACAACACGAACTATTCGCCACTGACTCCATTAGTGTATATATTCTATGTCCGTCCTTTATATAATTATATGTCCCTCCTTTGAAATTCCGCTAGAGCTCACAATATTTAAGGGAACCCCACCCATTCTCGATTTTAATTTTTCAAGATTTTCAATACCAATGCTTGTTAAGGTTTGTAACTTTGCACATATATATTTGAAGATTTAAAAGCGAAGAAAAATAATTTACAAAAAAAAATTATTGTTTTGTTGTTGTTTTTTGTAATTAAAGAAAAGTCCTTATTTTTGATGGCGGGCATGATAACTCCTCACTCCTCACGGAATCGGAAAATTCCAACGGTGTTAGAAAGAGTACATGTCTGGCTCTCGTATGAACTAGGATTATTGACTTCGCTATAAAATTAACAAAATGGCGGACCTTTGAAAAAATATTTTTGGAAAATCGCCGATCTTTGACCAAAAACCAATTTTGAAAATAAGGAAGATCTTCACCGATTGGCTTTATCCTAGTACATACGATAGCTATACACTCACAGAGAAACGCGTAAAAAATTGGAATCGATTGGGTTATTAGTTTTTGAGTTATCGTGCCCGCCATTCGCAAAAAAATGTTTAGAGAAAAACGCGTTTAAAGTTTGAGAAGCCCTTCAGCCGTCACTTGATGCTGACACAATAAATCGGCTATATTTTCAAGGTTCTTGAGATTTTCACTTGAAATTTTGTAGGGACATTCTTGAATTAGTGTAGATTCGAATTAGATCATAAAAAATGTTGACCCCGAGAATGGGGGGGTCCCCTTAAGATAGAGCTTTGAAATTTAGCAAATATATTGGTATAGTCCCTATACCATGGTGCTCAATCCTTAAAAATCGGTATTGGGGCACGTTTTTAAAACTAAGAAACTTTAAATATTCATACCAATTTTTTTTATAAATTTCAGTTAATTTTGGGGGCCCCTATATAAGGACACCCACTAATATTCTGCATTTTAGGGATAATGGGCATAGTTTTACCGCAATTACTTGCTTATTTTTTAACGTGATTATTTTTCCTATGTTTTTCACCAGGTGCTTGCATTGGATACAATAATATAACATATATATACTGATCTTTCCGCTCGAACATTAATCTGCACTTAATGGTCTGGCATTCAAATTATAGCCATCGAAATGTTGGGATACAAAAGTGACCTTATCCTAATACTAATTTTCCATATTTGATCGATACAAATGTCAAACATTCTTGTGGATTGTAATCCAATAATCGGAAATATGTTCTATTCATGTAATCCTCTAAGTCCATAGAAATTTTGTGACAAAAATGTCATCATATTTCAGCAAAAATAAAAATATTTTTGAAAACAATGCACCTTGATATGCAAATGGTCAGATCGGAAAAATATAATAAACGAATATGGTTTTCCAACCGACCAATAGTGTATTTATGAATGTTAAAAATTTGCCGACTAAATAAATCCTAGACAATAAGATCCGCAGTTGAACTGCACCCATGTGTGTGAGGTGTGGTACATTCGTTGGTTGGTTGTATATGAGTGTGTGGTTATGCAGTTTTGCCACGGTGGGGTGGGTAACCTAATCCTCTATGATCCTATTACGGAAAAAACGACATTCAAATAAATTAAATGCAATTTTTTTGCAAAGATAATGAGAAACGGGATATTGGCGAATATCGTCACACACAAATGAACTATGGAACGAACAGTAGCCATGTTGGGTTGTTGGATATTTTATTGTTAAATGACATATCATCTCCAAATGCATTGGCATAAAAGACTGAGGCATAAAATGCCTGTGGATGACATCACAATAAAGATGTATGACACAAAGGATTAAAACTATTTACCTGAAGGATTATATGTTTGCATTTGGTTTGGCCAAACGACACACACAAATGGACTCATGTCATATGTATTCTCATGTGACAGGAACACACACAAAAGGACAATGTCATTTTTGCCACCGAAAACCAAAAAAAGGACATACAGTAGTTATTCACACCTTTTGTTATGTTGCACAAGAATCAGGAAAAAAAATAATTGGTTGTATGTATTTGGCTTGAAATTGAAACCAATTCATGTGAAGTTTTTTTTTTTGTGTGTTCCGAATTTTTATCAATGGACATTTTTTTTGTTGGGAAAAGTTATATTAAAATACATTCATACACGGCTAACATACATATTTGTTTGACTTTTTAATGCCATTATATTAAATAAGATTGGTTCGGTTGGTTTTTGCTTTGGTTTCCTTAAATCTTACCACCTCTATCCATGCTATTATTCATTTATGCAACAGATATCCTTCCTTCCGTTTTTTTTTTCTCAGAACATTGTAATGTATACGTTTAATTTTTAACCTTTTTTAAATAATACATTTGGGGTTTAGGTTTAAAAGCTAACCAAAAAAAAAAAAAAAAAAATCTAAATTGAATTTGTTACTTAACACAGAGAGAAGAAAAGGAAAAGGATTTTCCAGCGACCCCACATCGGAAATAATTCAATTTGACAAAAGAACAAGAACATTTTCTTCCGCTTTTGATATTTTTTGTTGGTTACTCTTGTTCCGTTTGGTAGCAAGACAGCTATTCAATTTGAGCTGTTTCCTGTCACTGAGCTTAAAATATTTTATTTGAGAAAATATCCACGCCTAAGATGGAGGTTAAAAAAATGTTCTTTAAAAAATCCACGCCTAAGATGGAGGTTAAAAAAATTTTCTTTAAAAAATCCACGCCTAAGATGGAGGTTAAAAAAATGTTCTTTAAAAAATCCACGCCTAAGATGGAGGTTAAAAAAATGTTCTTTAAAAAATCCACGCCTAAGATGGAGGTTAAAAAAATGTTCTTTAAAAAATCCACGCCTAAGATGGAGGTTAAAAAAATGTTCTTTAAAAAATCCACGCCTAAGATGGAGGTTAAAAAAATGTTCTTTAAAAAATCCACGCCTAAGATGGAGGTTAAAAAAATGTTCTTTAAAAAATCCACGCCTAAGATGGAGGTTAAAAAAATGTTCTTTAAAAAATCCACGCCTAAGATGGAGGTTAAAAAAATGTTCTTTAAAAAATCCACGCCTAAGATGGAGGTTAAAAAATGTTCTTTAAAAAATCCACGCCTAAGATGGAGGTTAAAAAAATGTTCTTTAAAAAATCCACGCCTAAGATGGAGGTTAAAAAATGTTCTTTAAAAAATCCACGCCTAAGATGGAGGTTAAAAAATGTTCTTTAAAAAATCCACGCCTAAGATGGAGGTTAAAAAAATGTTCTTTAAAAAATCCACGCCTAAAATGGAGGTTAAAAAAATATTCGTTTAAAAAATCCACGCCTATGGCTCTGGAGGTGATGCTTAAAAAATAATCTTTAAAAAATCCACGCCTATGGCTCTGGGGGTGATGCTTAATAAATATTCGCTTAAAAAATCCACGCCTATGGCTCTGGTGATGTTTGAAAAATATTCGTTTAAAAATCCACGCCTTTAGCTCTGTTGATGCTTGAAAAAATATTGGTTTAATAATCCACGCCTATGGCTCTGGTGATGCTTGGGTCTGTTGCAGCCTGAAAAAATATTCTTATCCCTTACTGCTTCATGTTTGGCGGCGGATCTTCAAATTGGTACCGGCGGATTGGCTTTAGAATGCTCGTTGAGTACTCTGGGCTTTTACAATGGGGCTCTGGTCGACGCTCAAATTTCGACACCTCATGTAAAAGCCACAGGATTCATGTTTCTTGTCTCAAAAAAATTCTCACGATTTACAAAATATCATCATTTGTTCGTTATGTAAAACCTAAGGTGTATCTCATAATTCCCACTAAATCCCTACTTCCTCTACTTCCTCATATCATTAACAAAACGAAGTCTTGAATTCATTAATTTTGCAATGAGAAAATTTGGAAACATATACTTTACCCAAATATGATTAAGATCAAAATGAGAACACATGTAAAGGTAACAAATTCAATTGGTTTACAAATTCACAAAATTGAATCATCAACTAGAACAACAACAACAAAAATTAAACATCACCAAAAAGGTCAGTTGCCAGTCAAAGACCAGCAATTGTTCAAGGAGAATTTGACAGAATTTTTTTGTTTGTTTTGTAATTGAATGAAATAAATACCAAGTAGAAAGGAGTGTATTTTCAAATCATTGTGTTCTTTGAGCAATAAGCAATGTGATTGAATGCCCGAATGGTCAGTGATATGGGCTATTGTTCAAATAGGGGTTATAAAACCAAACAGAGGTTAAGATTAACTTGAAATTAAACAAAAAACAGAATTTCGAAATGTGAATGGATGAAAAAGGAAATGAAATCTCATTGTAACCTGTATTTGTTGTGAAGGTGTATTTGGCAAAAAAATAGGGTATTTTTGGGGTGACAAGAATTTTAAAAATGTTTCGAATTTCTTCATCTCCCGAGTCATAGGCGTGGATATTTAAAAAAATATTTTTTTCACACATCTCCAGAGTCATAGGCGTGGATATTTAAAAAAATATTTTTTTCAAACTTCGCCAGAGTCAAAGACGTGGATTTTTTAAAAAATATTTTTTCAAACATCTCCAGAGTTATAGGCGTGGATTTTTAATTTTTTTTTTTCAAACATCTCCAGGATCAAAGGCGTGGATTTTAAATTTTTTTTCCAAACATCTTCAGAGTCACAGGCGTGGATTTTTTTAAAAATATTTTTTCAAACATCTCCAGAATCAAAGGCGTGGATTTTTAATTTTTTTTTCAAACATCTTCAGAGTCATAGGCGTGGATTTTTTAAAAAATATTTTTTCAAACATCTCCAAAGTTATAGGCGTGGATTTTTAAATTTTTTTTTTTCAAACATCTTCAGAGTCATAGGCCTGGATTTTTTAAAAAATATTTTTTCAAACATCTCCAGAATCAAAGGCGTGGATTTTAAAATTTTTTTTTCATACATCTTCAGAGTCATAGGCGTGGATTTTTTAAAAAATATTTTTTCAAACATCTCCAGAGTCATAGGCGTGGATTTTTTTTAAAAAATATTTTTTTAAGTTCTTCTAAGGCGTGGATTTTTTTTAAAAAATATTTTTTTAAGTTCTTCTAAGGCGTGGATTTTTAAAAAATATTTTTTCAAACATCCCCAGAGCCGTAGGCGTGGATTTTTAAAACAATATTTTTTCAAACATCCCCAGAGCCGTAGGCTGGGATTTTTAAAACAATATTTTTTCAAACATCCCTAGAGCCGAAGGCGTGGATTTTTAAAACAATATTTTTTCTACGATCACCGAAGCCATAGGTTGGGATTTAAAAAATATATTCTTTCATAAAAATTTCTATCACCCCAAATGTGACGATCCTCTCACCAAACACTTGCTTCTAAAAAACAAAAATTCCTTGTTTGCAATTACTTCAATGCTGATACAAAACGGAAGAATTGTTCCAGAATTGTTTTCAAAAATTGTTTAATTTCCTCTTCGTTGCCTTTGTTTCAGAACTCATTCATTTGTGTGTGTGTGTGAGAATTACGAAAACAATTTCAATAGATTGAAAAATATGTTTCAATATTTTTTGTTGGTTGATTTCAATTTTATTTTGCGAATATTGGTAAAACAAAACATAGACGTGTGTTAAAATTTTATGGGTGCCAATATAGCCACTCCTTCACTTGGCCACAGTGAAATTACCAATATGATTGTCCAACTCACAATGTCACACACCGTTCAATGATTTTTCAAAAATGTGTGAAATTGTCCCAATCTGTGTCCCTCGGTTTTGGCTTCTCTTCTGTTTTCTGTAACCAAAATATTTAGAAGAATTTCACAGGTGATTAATCAATTTGTTTTGTTGTCACTTTTTTCTGGTCCATTCAATGTCAAGGTTCCCCCTCTACACCTCGACTTGTCTTTATTTATTTTAGAGTTGGTGTTTTTGTTGAATTTTCTCGTTGGCATTGAATTTGAAAGGTCACACTTTTTCTTTTGGCTTTGTCAATGGTCAGTTTTCTTTTTAATTGTCTATGGATTTTTTGTTAACCAATTCCATTGAGGTCTGTTCCAGAATTTCCCGGTAATTGTATTAATCAAGTGTTTTGTATGTGTGAATTTGTCATTAAATAGTATTTGTCATATGGATCTTGTCATCTTATGCATTAATAATGGAATTCTGTGAACTCTATTATAGGATAATTAGTATGTTTTTTCTTTCCAGGGGGAGGAGATTGGTGTGAGGTGTATAAATTAGAGAGAGTTATTGAAAATGTCAGTTCAATATGTGCTCAATAAATTAGAATGAAGCACCGAAACACATTATAATTGATTATTTAGCACTGAATATTAATTGAGGCAAAATATGAAGTTGAACATCTGAACCTACGCCTCTGGTAATGCTTGAAAAAGAGATTTTCAAAAATCTATGCATATGACTCTGTTAAGAATGAAAAAAATATTCCTTAAAAATCTAAGTATTGTTAAGTATTGGAAAATTATTTTTTAATATTCTTTAAAAAATCGAAACTTATGGCTCTGTAGAGCGTTAAAACCAGTAAGGAAAGTAGTAAAGTCAGACTGGGCCGACTATGTAATACCCTTTACCACTTTGGTATATTCTACATATATATCCTAATAGACGTCGCCTTTCGAAAGCATATTGACATGAAATAGCACGAACTCTTTTTATCTATATGTGAACCGAACTCTTTATCTATATGTGAACCGACTAACATCAATCTGTTGATATATTTTGAAACCTATGCTAAGTTTCATTTCATTCACGCAGAATTACAGTCCTTTGCGGACAATGGGACAAACTTATTTAAATCGATTTATAGCAAATTTAATACACGCTATTTGGTATGCCGCACTTTCGTATCAATCGGACAAACATTAGGAGTTTGGTGCACCATTTACCTTAAATCAGACGAAAACCAGTAAGGAAAGTTCAAAAGTCGGACGGGGCCGACTATATGATACCCTTCACCACTTTGGGTACATACAAGAGATGTTCCGTTGTATACATAATTTTTTTTTGTTATCACTCAATATTCAATTTAATAACCTCTGCCAACATAGGCCCTTCGGTGCACCATTCACATAAAATCGAACGAAAATATATATAAGACCTATATCAAAATCTGAACCGATTTCAATAAACCTTATCACACATAATTTTTTCCTCAATTGTATTGGCTGTGGAAAATTTTGTTCAATCGGACAAATTTGATGTATCATTCACAAAAAATCGGCCGAAACTATATATGGGAGCTATATCTAAATCTGAATCGATTTTAAAAAAATTTCGCAGACATCAGTCTGGATCAAATTCAGTACTCTGAGCAAAATTTTGTCAAAATCGTACAACTATTGAGAGTTTGTTGTATCATTCACAAAAAATCGGACGAACCTATATATAGGAGCTATATATAAATCTTAACCGATTTTAACAAAATTTCGCGGACATCAATCTGGACCTAATTCAGTACTCTGTGCAAAATTTTGTCTGAATCGGACAAATGTTGGGAGTTTGGTGCATCATTCACATAAAATCGGACGATACTATATATGGGAGCTATATCTAAATCTGAACCGATTCCAACAAAACTTCGCAGACATTCATCTGGACCTAATTCAGTACTCTGTGCAAAATTTTCTCTCAATCGGACAAATATTGGGTGTTTGGTGCATCATTCACATAAAATCGGACGAAACTATATATGGGAGATATATCTAAATCTTAACCGATTTTCAGGAAACTTAACACACATCATTCTAGACCTAATTAATTACCCTATGCAAAATTTTGTGCAAATCGAAAGATATATAGGGACTTTGGTACACCATTTACCTTAAATCGGACGAAGATATATATGGGAGCTATATCCAAATCTGAACCCATTTTTATGGAAACTTAACACACATCATTCTATACATAATTCGTTACGCTATGCCAAATTTCGTGCAAATCAAAAGATATATAGGGACTTTGGTGGGACTTTACATTAAATCGGACGAAAATATATATGGGAGCTATATCTCAATTTGAACCGATTTTCAGAAAACTTAGCACACATCATTTTAGACCTAATTCAGTACGCTATGCCAAATTTCGTGCAAATCGAAGGATATATAGGAACTTTGGTCCACCATTTGCAGTAAATCGGACGAAAATAAACATTTGGGAGCTATATCTAAATCTGAACCGATTTGTCCCAATTTCAATAAGGCCGAATAAGTGACCTGTGCCAAATTTCATCCAAATCGAATAATAAATGCGACTTGTACTTTGTTTACAATTTAACATGGACAGACAGACGGACGGACAACTCCACTTTCTAACCCTGGCATATTTAAAAGAAAAATTTCTTGAAGTGAATTTTTACGCCATAAAATAAAAAATTGGTCACTTTAGGTTTTGGTTGATTTGACCCTCGGAATATTGACCGATCATCATCTAATCAGACGCTCTAAGTATTTGATCAGATCCGCTTCACCTTGCCTCTAGAGCGACTACAAAATCTGACAAAAATACAGTTTTCGGTTAATTGCTCCCCCTGAATGAAAATTCAACTTCACCGAAAACTATAGGCGTCGTCCTAGACTATAATCGGAAATATATGTACTATTTCAAAGCGATCAGCGGGACATTTCCATCCTCTAATGGAGTAATAGTAATGCTATGCACATAGTCACCTTTACCTAATTACATATAACTCCTACATCAGAGTACATACAGCCATATATGTAAATGGTATCAATTTGAAGGTCAACAATTCTCGGGTGTATATCCTTCAGGAACAAGTATATACACCCCGGAATAAAATTTTTGTAATTTTTGCACACAAAAGTCAGGCTCTATTTTACCCGCTAAATATTTACCGATCTTTATCAAAACAGGCATGCTTATTCTTTGGCCCGATCCCCTTCTCCTTGTAAAATTTTACAATGTTCGGACCATAAGTGGGGCCTCTGGAGGGACCGGAAAACCGACAAAAATTAAGTATTTGGTCCATTATATCCCCTAATTATTAACCGATCTTTACCAAAAACAATAGGGGTCTTCATTGACCAGAACATGCAAATACTGTGGCCTGTATCGTGTTTACAAATTATAATGGACAGACGGACGGACGGACACACCTCTAGATCGTCTAGATCGACTCAGCTAGTCGAGATCGATATCGGTGGGTCTAGGACCAATATTTCGCGGCGTTACAAACTCTTGGAGCTGTACAATGCTATAATACCCTGACAACATAGTTGTGTAGGATGTAAAAATCCACGACCAACGATGAAGCTTGAAAAATAGTTTTAAAAAATCCACGCCTATTGATGATGCTTGAAAAAATATTTTTTAAAGATTCACGCCTATGCTAAGGCTTGAAAAGATATTTTTAAAAAATTTCCAACTTTTGCTAGGGCTTGAGAAAATATTTTTAAGAATTGAGATTTTGGAACCGAGAATGAGTGGGGGTTCCCTAAAAAATATTGTTTAAAAAATACGCAGCTATTTCCCTGAAAAATCCCACATCATTAAATTTCCTATTTCATTTTTCACTCTTTCAGAATTATGCAGGGCTGGCCATTCCATTGTCCTTACATACGGAAACTCATTTATTAATGGTAAACCACGAAAGTCCAAAAGTTTTCCAAAAAACCGATAACACACAAAGTCCTTTCCAATTATGACCAAACCATCAAGTGTTCTTTTGGAAAGAAAAAAGTTGTGATTTCCTTATTTCAAGGACTCGCTGAAGCAATAAGGAGACGAACAAAAGTTTGCAAAGATTTCCGGTATCCGGTGCTATCCAAAACAAAAACCAAATGCCAAACTCATAAAACCAACACACAACATTGAACACCAAGGATCAACTACAACAACAATAAAGGACAAAAATCATAAAAAAAAACTCCTCCAGCCCATTCGAAAAAGCACAACAATGTGGGCCGACGACCACCACCAACAACGAACGAGAAGCCCTAAAGAGGATGGCATTAAAACAGATGCAGAAAATTATTAAGTTTTCAAAACAGACTGAAATTGAATGGAATTTAACTGCACCCAGTATTGAGCTATTGAATTGAATGGATTTGTATTGAATTGCGCCGTTGTTGTTGCTTTTGTAATAAATACACCACCCTCCACCAAAAAGGGGGCGCTGTGAGGCATTTCAATGTTGATGTCCTAATGATGCAGCAAAGAACAGAAATAATTTGCCACACGAAGTTGGCATAACAGCGCAAAATGCCGCCGCCGCTTCAAGAGTCCTTAACAAGGGTCAAATGATTAAACATCCCTCCGGGATAGTAGAGAAGAACAAAAAATACAGCGAAGTCGATAGCGTCACACAGAAGGACACTCGCTGATGTCTAACAACGAAGTGCGAACAGGAGGGGGATTTGGAGGGTGAGTTTTGAAATATTTTGTATTTTTTGCAATTTGTTGAATAATTGGAACATTGATTAGCTGTAAATCAACGTCGTTAATGTCTGTCAATATAGTCGGAACTGTGAACATAGGCACAGAGGCGTTGTCCTTATTTTTGGGGAGGACAATACAGAATGTTTTTGCAGAATCTATCTGTGAATGAATTGATTTCTTTTATAAATTGTTTAGAGGGTTGAATGAAAATGTTCGGTATAAACGAGGTAGGAGGATTTCAATTACTAGGATTATTTGTAATAAACACGTCGACTCGAGTACTTGAAGATTTATTTTAAAAAACCCTCGCCAAAAGTTATACATGATATCTGAAAACAGGCTTTTAAAAAATCCACGACTACTGCTAAGGCTTTAAAAAAATATGTTTAAACCAGTGAACGGAGCAGTATAGTCGGAAGGGGCCGACCATATGATACCCTACAGAACTTCCACCAAAAAACTAACTTTCTGTGGTTCTATATTTTGAGCTTGGGCAATATTTCGAGATATTTGCTCCCTTTTGACCGACTTGAGGTCAACAGCACCTCTTCTTTACATCGACATATTTTCAGAATATTAATAATATTTAGTACAGGCATTCTAATTACTTGTCCTGATTCCCTTCACCGTGGGTTGTGTTGTGATGTTCGGCTTTCAATTGTGGCCCATAGATCTAATAAAAAAAAAACACAACAAATTAGGTTTTCGGTCCACCTCATCGCAATATTACTATCTAAATATTGAACGATTTTTATCAAAACATGCGTTCTTATTCTTTGGCCCAATCCCCTTCTTTATGTAAAAATTCACAATATTTGGGCCATAATTGCGGCCTCTGGAGTGACCAGAAAATCAAACAAAAAAATATTAACCGATATTTACGAAAAACAATAGGGGTCTTCATTGGCCAGAACCTATCCTACATGCAAAATTTCGTGAAGATTGGTCCTTAACTGTGGGCTGTATCGTGTTTACAAATTATAATGGACAAACGGACGGACGAACGGACACGCATGTCTAGATCGACTCAGCTAGTCGAGATATGACGATCGGTATGTTTAAAGGGGGGTCTAGGACCAATATTTTGCGCCTTTAGAAACTCTTGGGCCTGCACAAAGTTATAATACCCTGACAACATAATTGTGTAGGGTATAAAAATCCACGCCTACTGCTAAGGCTTGAAAAAATATCTTGAAACTTACTTACCTACTTACTTAGCTGGCTTGTGACAGATCTTTTGTTCCATAAGCCGAACTTAAAAAAGTTTTCCAGGCGCGTCGGTCTTTTGCGCAGTTTTTTTCCAATTTGAAAGACCATATTCGGCAATGTTATCTTCCACTTGATCTTTCCATCTGATTCGTGTTCCCCTTCGCTTTAATATGCTTTTTGGGCTTGGGCATTCTCCTCAATTCTCACAACATGACCTAGCCAACGTAGTCGCTGCAATGTCGATGTCCGAGAATAGCTGGTACAACTCATGGTTCATTCGATGTCGATGTCCGAGAATAGCTGGCACAACTCATGGTTCATTCGATGGCGATATTCACCGTCAACGCATATCGGCCCATAGATCCTTCGCAGAATTTTTATTTCAAACACTCTAAGAGCTGCTTCATCTGCTTCCGTATTTACCAATGCTTCAGGGCCATATGATAGCACGGGTAGTATCAGCGTCTTGTAAAGTGTGAGTTTGGTCTGGCGTGAGGGGGCCTTGCTTATGAGTTGCTTACTCAGACCATAGTAGAATCTGTTGGCCAACACTATATTTCTCCGAATTTCAAAACTGATGACATTAGTTTTATTTATGGCTGTACCAAGGCATATAAAATCTTTGACTACCCCGAAGCTGTAGTTCTCAAGTTCCACAGTTGGTCCGAGTCTACTGGACGTCTTACGCGTTGATACCATCATCTTGGTCTTCTCGCCGTTTACTACCAGACCCACTTTGGCAGACTCCTTCTCAATTTGTTCAAAGGTGGCTGTTACCGCTCTCAATGTTCGGCCCATTATGTCGATGTCATCGGCGTAGGCGAGTAACTGGTGTTGTTTGGTGTACAGAGTGCCATTTCTGTTCACCTTCGCCTCTCGTATGACCTTTTCCAGCAGAATGTTAAAAAGGTCACACGACAAATTGTCACCTTGTCTGAATCCTCGTTCGGTATTAAAGGGCTCTGAGAGATCCTTTCCGTTTTTAACTGCTGATATTGTGCCAGTTAAAGTTATCCTGCATAGCTGAATTAATTTTGCGGGAATGCCAAACTCAGACATGGCTTTAAACACCTCTGAACGGATAGGGCTATCGAATGCGGCTTTATAGTCGACGAATAGTTGGAATGTGCGATGTGTTTTTTCATGGGTTTTTTTTCAGGATTTGGCGCATAATGAAAATCTGGTCAATGGTGGACTTGCCAGGTCTGAAGCCGCATTGGCATGGTCCAAAAATGTCGTTGACCATTGGCTTCAGTCGTTCAACCGTGCTGATAGCACTTTATATGCCATGTTGCCATCCTCTCTAGTTGGCACCTATCATCTTGTCTCCTTTTACCAATACTAATGATGATGTTATTTTTTTATTTCAAATTTCAGATATACCTGAACTCTTTTTTGGTGATTTATCCCACCATTTTAAATCCGTCCTCTTTCAAGTCCATATGTATATAACCATTTTACCCGACTTTAACAACTGACATCCATGTATTCTTAATATCGTTTCCTCAATGTGCCTCCTCTACAAGTGCTGACATAAACAATTGATGGGTGGTGAATTGGCAGTGGGTGGAAGTTTTGATAATTTCATTGTTGTCGTTTTTTGCGTTTCTTTTTTTAATAAAAATCTCCCGCTACTGAGGCAGCATAAAAGCCGCCATAATTTGTACCGGAAGTGGCCATTCTTGCATTTGAAATTAAATTTTTTCGCGATTCTAAATTTTTATGTTTTTTTCTGTTTCTTCTCTTTTGACTTTCTTTAGAATTTTAGCGTTACTAATCAGTGGAAATTTTGTGTGTTCCCCTCTTCCGCTGTCTTTTTCTAACCTTCATTGATGTTGGGCATGTAATGAAAATATGTGTGTGTTTTAGACACATTTTCAAGGTTTTTTTATGTTCATTGTTGCTTTGCTGAATATTTTTTGTTCTATTATTTCTATTAAAAAAGCGAAAGTGTAAACTTGCAAATATTCCCGAAATACAGTAGAGTAACAATGCTGAGGGCACCCCTTTATAAGTTTAGCGTTTTTTGAGGGTTTTCTACTTTTTTGTAGATCTCCTCCTCTAGCTTTTATTAATCAAAAGAATGCAGTTAAGTGGAAATTAGAAAATTTAATTAAAAAACAAGGGGAAAAAGTAGAACATATTTAGCAAGTAAGGAGTGGAGGTACGAGTTAACTGTAGTACTACTGTAGAAGGGCTTGACATCGTTTGGCTGAATTATTTATATCCTTCACCACATAATGTTAATGGAAATTGTGTTATTGAATATGGGTGAAATCCTTTGATAGTACAAGATTGTGGTCTCTACTGAAGTATTCATAAAATAATACGGCATTTACATTAGAAGTTTTTACCGGGTTAACCTACTCTATGAAGATTTATTTGACATATATACAATGGAATTGACAATTAAAACCCACTGGGTTAACGAAATCCGGTTAAATGTAAACGACGTTTAACCAAATGTTATTGTGTGAATGGATTGTTCAATTTTTTTTTTGAAAATATATTCCGTTAAAAAAAACGATTCTATGTAAATAATGATAAATATGGGACAATGTTTAAGCACTGTCCTCATATTAAGGTCGCTTTCCATTTTCAACGTTCTATAGGTATTCCAAATTCCTGGATGGTGAAAAAAATCTTACAAAAAAGTTGTGTTATATGGGTTTTGAGCCCCTTGTTTGATGATATATTAAAGCAAAATCCTTATTGGCTTTAACATGACAAGCCACAATTGAGATGAAAAAGGTACCAAGCTCTTTCATCTCAATTGTGCACCCACTTTGTCACTATGAAATAGGATTATTGACTTCCTCCATAAAATTAACAAAATGGCGTAAACCTTATGAAGGAAAAAAAAAGAAAGAAACCCGCAATTTTTCGACCCCCGCAAACGTTAAAAAAGACCACGATTTCACCGATTGCACTTTATCCATGTTATACAGATCAGCTATACAGTTTTCAGAGAAAATCGGCTATATCTTCAGAAAAAGTTCTTGAGATTTTCACTTGAAATTTTGTAGGGACATTCTTGACGATTAGTGTATTATATCGAATTAAATCAAAAAAATTAATTTGGCTGCGAATTTATGGTTAAAAAAGGAATAAAAGACCTCCCTATTCACTTAAATAGATGAACGAACTTCTTTAATCCGTATAAAAGCAAAGTTCTTCTACATCGGTAGGGAAAATATTTTTGGCCCCGCCATTGGAAAATTCAGCCTCCATGACATGAGGTTGATAGACTTCGCGGCAGCAAAAACCCGTAGAGTGTCGTAATGCTACTGAGGTGAAAAACGCAGCTTACTGGACAGCCCTGCAAAGAGTGGGAACACGTAATGCTAGAAGGAATTATGGAGAGAAAAGGAGAGAGAAGAAAGGTATTTTCAAAAGAAAAAAAGAACAAGAAAAACTTGAGCGGGAGAAAATCGAGATGTACAGGAAGCAGAATTAAGGTCTGGAAATGTTACCAACGAGTGAAACACCAAACCGAAAGCTTCGGTGCAGGCACATCCTCCCGTAGGGATGAAGATGGAAACCTGGTAACAGATACAGATAGCGTGTTGAGGATCTGGAAGGAGCATTTTGCAAAGATTCTGGTATCGTATATTGTTGAAGAAGATGCCCCAAAACCAATACGAGATGATAGTATAGATTATATACCACCTAGCCAATCAATCGACTGAAGAACAATGAAGCAACAGGTGCCGACGGATTATCAGCCGAACTATTCAAGACTGGTGATCACACGCTGATCAGGAGCACCAACTGGTTAGTACAATTGGCTAAAGGAATGCTTGACCAATGATTGGAACCTTAGCATCTTGTATCCTGTGCACAAAAAAGAAGACAATACGATATTTGCTAACTATAGGAATTAGTCCCCTTCTCATCGCATATAAAGTGCTATCCAGCGTGCTGTGTGAAAGACTGAAGTCAATGCCCAATGAAATTATTGGACCATACCAATGCGGCTTCAGACCTGGCAAATCCACCAGATTTTCCCTCTGCACCTATTCGTCGACTATAAAGCCGAATTCGCAGTCCTATCCGAGCAGAGTAATTTAAAGCCATGCCTGCGTTCGGCATTCTTGCAAAATTAATACGTCTATGCAGGATAACTTTAACTGGCACAATGTCAGCAGATAAAGTCGTAAAGGACCGTTCGGAGACCTTCAATACCGAACGAGGATTCAGAAAAGTTGACACTTTCTCTTTAACATCCTGCTGGAAAAGGTCATACGAGATGCAAATATGAACAGAAATGGCACTCTGTACACCAAACAGCACATATTACTCACCTACGCCGACGACATCGACATAGTGGGTCGAACATTGCGAGCCAGATTATCCACCTTTCAATGAATTGACAACGAGTCTGCCAAAGTGGGATTGACAGTAAATGGCGAGAAGACCAATCTGATGATATCAACGTGCAAGACTTTCAGTAGACTCGGAGCAACTGTGTGGTCTAAGTAATCAACTGAGAAACAAGGCCACCTCTTGTCAGACCAAACTCACACTCTACAAGACACTGATGCTACCCGTGTAGTTGTACGGATCTGAAGCATGGGTATTTGTGTGTGCAGATGAGGCTGCTCTTGGAGTTTTTCAGAGAAAAATTCTACGGATGATCTATGGGCCGATTTGCGTCGACGGTAAATATCGCCGTCGAATGAACCATGCCCTAGTTGAAGATGCCCCAGTTCCAAAGGCATATAAAAGCGAGCCAACTGATGGTTCACGCCGATGGAGAAGGCCTCGAATTCGATGGAATGATCAAATGGAAGACAACATCTCGGAACATGGTCTTCCAAAATGGGCGAGCTGCGCACAAGACTTACGTGCCTGGAAATATTTTTTAAACCAGAAGTTCAGAAGAATATAAAGATCCAATTAAAAGGAATTGTATTATCGAATTTCGGCCTGGTCGAACATAACGACGTTTTTTACATGTTCAAAATTGTGCCTGTCTGAGTGAAAGGTCCAGAAGGCTATCGAATTTCGGTCTGGTCGAACTTAAGAAGTTTTTACATATTAAATTTGTCATTACATTTCAACTATTAACCGGACACACCATAACTTATATATATTCGTGATCAGAATAAAATTTTATGTAGATTTAATCATTTTCGTCTGTCTGCTGAAATCACGATATAACTCTTCATGACATTAAAAAAGGGGGTATATAAGCCAGCCGTCATATAACGGCAAGCTCCATTTTTCGGTATTTTGGACACGTTATTCAAACCAAGGGTTCGCTCCAGTTTTTGGGGAGGTTTTTCATCCGAATGTTGTGACAAATCATCGATCTTTAGGTATATCCGCCTCATATGTTTTTGGATAGTCACTAGGACTATTTTTAAATCGAAGTAACTATAATTTTACTTTACAAAGAGATTGCATTTGTAATTTCGGACAGAAGTCCGTGTTGTACGCGTTATTACACCCTTCACTACACTGTTCTACAGGTATTAAGTCTTTGTAACATGCATAAGGGAACGACATAGACCCATGGTTATTTTGGAAATCCTATACTTAGCTGATTGATGCATGTTCGTCCGTCGGTCAATGTATTCTTGTGAACAAAGTTCAGATTGCATTTATAATCTGAATTGGATGAAATTTGGCACAGATCACTTCTGGGACCCAAAGACAAATCCTTTTAGAATTCGGCTCGGATTAAAAATAGCTCACATGGTCGGCCCCGTTCAACTTTAAATTCTTTCCTTACTTATTTCTCACCCTATAATTCCCCCTAATTTAAAATAAAGCAATGCTAAATAATAATCCCCATAAAGACTACTGTTCCTCGGTCAAACAAAAAATTCCACGAAATACAATCATTGACTTCTCACCTCCTCCTTAAGCATCTTCTAAGTTATTTTATTTTAGTTCTCTAATACCTGTTACTAAAAATGATTGAATTATCACCTTTAATTGTTGCTGAGTTATTTTTCACAATGATAACCTGCTGGAATTCTGGCTAAATATAACTCTCCCCCTTTTTTTGGCTAAATGAAACGGAATAACAATGACCAGTGTTACGAACTGTCATCCTGCTAATTGAATTGAATTACTTATTTACCAGTTTTTGTTCGGTCACACAATACAATGAATGAATAGAAATACCAAAACACACACAAAAAGGAAAGGATACACCTTGATTCTTGTGGCAACCACAGGACAACAAAATTGGCAAAATACCAAGAAGAAATCCATACACACACACACAAAATGTAATGAGCAATCAATACAAAAATGAAGACAATGAAAAACAAAAAACTGAATTGAATTGAATCAATAACACACAGACAAAAAATGAAAATATGCTGAATGGTGTAGTAGTGGACAATGGAACTGGAGGAAGGAATGCTAGAAAACACCCCAAACGAAATTTTTTTTTAAATAATTACCAAACATTTGTAAAGGTCAACATGACTCTAAACTCAGAACTAAACGTGGGAGAAATTTTGAAAGGAAAAATAATAGAAATGGGTTTCCTCACCACAGCAAGAGCCTGCATTTAGTGCAGCATTTAAACTTATTTTAACGACATAATCACACACACTCACAAATGGGTTATTAACTGAGTTATCATATCCCCAAAAACAAAATTAAGTAGTAAAAAAATTGGTAACAAAGTGATCATCAAATGGTAGACAAAAAAAAAATCGAATCGTAAAATGTGTATTTTTTTAATAACCATACCAGAATCCAATCACATGTCAATGTTAAATACCCATAGAATTTGAAAGAAGCCTGGGAGTGGGGAATGGAAATAAAATCATAAAAACCTCAGCGGAAACCACAAGATTTTGAAACAATTAAGGCCACCACGAAACTCAAAATAAAAAAATAAATGCCACCATATAACCTTGGTTAATGACGTTTCGTTTTTTTTTTTTTTCATTTTCAAGATGCTTGCTTCCCCCAAATTCTCAATGAAAACTTGTTTTGAAAATCTTTTGTATGGCAGTTGAACGCGGGTGTCCAAATTTCCCCCCTCGTAAAAAATGGTCATATGAAACATTTATTCTTTAGAGATTTCCTTTGAGAGAATATTTTTTGTTTGTTTTTTTATTTCTATCACACAGAGTGTTTGGTTTTATTAATACGAGTAATGTTGTGAAGGCATCAAGAAATCAATAAAAAAATACACATTGTAAATAAGTATCTCAATTTATGGTTTACTTTTTCTTACCATACACATTTTTCATTCAATAATTTTTATATTTTTTTCCTGGGTCTATTGTGGAGTACATATGTGTATGAGTGTCATAAAAAAGTTAGTTAGATTTTAAGTAGGGTAGATATTACAAACTATCTATAAACAAATGAGATAAGCAACAAGATAATCCGACATGATTTCAAAGACCAATCCAAGGTTTGGATTTTTTAAAATTTATTTTTCCAAGTCCGAACCGAGACTTGGATTTTTATACCCTCCACCATAGAATGGAAAGTATATTAACTTTGCAATTCCGTTTGTACGACCCTATAAAGTATATATATTCTTGATCAGGATAAAATTCTAGCCCTGTCCGTCCGTCCGTTTGTTGTAATCAAGCTATCTTCTAATGGAATTGAGATAGGGTGCTGAAATTTTGCATAAGTTTGTCTTTTGTCTGCAGGCAGGTCAAGGACGAAGATGGGATATATCAGTCCACGTTTATTCGCTGAAATTTTGTACATTGGGTTCTTATTGGGTACTAAATGTCACCAAAAAAACTTATATATAGGTCGACTTTTTCTGGTAGCCCTCATATAACGGTACCTCCTAATTTTCAGTATAGGGTTTTGATCTTATTTTTCCACCGAATTAGCTATAATTTAGTATTTTGAGTTTGTAATAGGTACCAAATCTCTCTACAACAAATTATGATTATAGGTCCTTTTTTCCGATAGCCCCCATATAAGGTTACCCACAATTTTCGGTATTTTGGGGTTCTTGAGCGCTATTTTCAACTGAATTCGCTGCACTTTGGTATTTTGTAGTCGTGTGTAGATCGCCCTTCCAAAATTTATTAATATTTGTCCCCTTTTTGGGGTAGTCCCCATATAACCCCCTTTTTATACTCTCCACCATAGTATGGAGGGTATATTAATTTTGTCATTCCGTTTGTAACTCATCGAAATAATCATTTCCGACCCTATGAAGTATGACGATATAGTCATGTCCTTCTGTCTGTCCGTCTGTTGTAATCACCATAGCGTCTAAACAAATTGTCTGTGACAGGACAAGTTCGAAGATGGACTTTATCGGTCCACGTTTAGGTCTAGCTCCCATACAAGGGTACCCCCCCCCCAATTTTCGATATTTTGAAGAACTTGATCGCGTTTTTCAACCGAATGCGCTGAAAATCTACATTTGGGTTCTTACCGTACCTCCTAATTTTAGTATATTTTCTCCGAATTGGTTGTCATTTCTCTCCTCAAAAAATTATGAATATAAGTCAATTTTTTCGGATAGCCCCTATATAAGGGTACCACCAATTTTCGCATTTAGACCTAGCCCTTGTGTGGAGGTTCCAGAAGGAGTGGACCGATATTTCCCATCGTCGAACTTGAAGTAAGATTTTATAAAATAATAAGATGGGCAAAGCTTGAATGAAATCTAAATTTTTTGAAACGGATATGGTCCAAAGAAACATGGGGTCTAGAACCCATATTTCGATGAGCCACATTTTCACCGTGTTAAAGTGGATACACCCTCATTAGCCATAAGGCGTAGGGTATAATTATCCATTAAACATTTTTGAAATTTGTATTATGGTTTACATAATCCCATTTTTAGAAATGTCAGTATAGATCCTCTTTTTGGTATGTTCCCTATATTTTCATTTCAAGTACCTGTCAGTATATCTATGGTGGAGGGTATCCAAAGTTCGTCCCGGCCGAACTTAACGCTTTGTCACTTGTTTATATTAAAATAGTTATCTGATTTGTTCCGCGTTTTTAGTTTGGTTCTAAGACTCTGTTGTAATCATTTCACCTGCGGAAGATATCGAGATAAAAAAGTAGAACGTAAGGTTCGATAATGAACTGTAGCCCGCATTTAGACCTACCTCCTGTGTGGGAGATACCAGAAGGAGTGGGCCGATATTCCCCATCTTCGAACTTGAACTAAGTTTGGAAGAAACAATAAGATGGGCAAAGTTTAAATGAAATCAAAATTTTCTGAAACGGATTTGGTCCAAAGAAACATGGGGTCTAGAACCAATATTTCTATGAAGCACATGTTCACGGTATCAAAGTGTACACACCCTCTTTAGCCATAAGGCTAAGTTTTTGCGTACGTCCCTGGCTCCCATATATATTTTCGTCCGATTTTCAGTAAATAGTGCACCAAAGTCCCTTTATATCCATCGATTTGCACGAAATTTGACATAGTGTACTGAAATATGTCTAGAAAGATGCGTGTTTAATTTCGTGGAAATTGGTTCAGATTTAGATATATATCCCATATATATTTTCGTCCGATTTAATGAAAATGGTGCGCCAAAGTCCCTAAATATTTTTTTATTTGCGCGAAATTCGGCATAGCGAACTAAATTACGTCTAGAATCGGTTCAGATTTAGATATAGCTCCCATACATATTTTCGTTCGATTTGAGGTAAATGGTGCGCCAAAGTCCCTCAATATATATTTTGATATGGACGAAATTTGGCATAGCATACTAAATTCTAAAATTGTGTGTTAATTTTACGGAAAATTGGTTAAGATTTAGATATATGTGCCACATATATATTTTCGTCCGATTTTAGGTACTTCCCTTACTGGTTTAAAATAATTGTTAAAAGGCCAACCCAAGGCTTGGATTTTTTAAAAATTAATTTCTCAAAGATCAACCCAAGGCGTGGACAACTATGGTGTCAGGGTATTATAGCTTTGCGTAGCCCAAAAGTTTGTAACGCTGCGAAATATTTGTCCTAGACCCAACTGAAAGTATACCGATCGTTATATTTCGACTAGTTGTGTCGATCTAGACATGTGTGTCCGTCCGTCTGTCCATTATAATTTCTAAACACGATACAGGCCACAGTTATGGAAAAATCTTCACAAAATTTTGTATGTAGGATGGGTTCTGGGCTATTGTTTTTGGTAAAGATCGGCAAATATTTATGGGATGATATGGACCAAATACTTAATTTTTGTCAGTTTTTCTGGTCGCTCCAGAAGGCGCAATTGTGGCCCGAACTTCGCGAAATTTTACACGGAGATGTGGATCGGTCAATTTTTAGCGGGTCAAATGGACCCTGACTTTTGTGTGAAAAATGAAAAAAAAATGTATTCTATGGGGTATAGCTTTACCCCTCAAGGACATAGACCCGAGAAGTTTATATAGCTCCCTTCACCACTTTGGTATATTATACATATGTATCCTAACTTAAATATTCGATATTTATCTATATAGATTTTAAAAAACTTGACACACGTATGGTTATAGTAACTTCAGTACATTGTACAAGATTGTGTGCCGTTTGGCCACACGTTGTGTCATTAGTGCACAATTTATATGGGAGCTATATCTATATCTTCCAAGAGGAGTGGTTGACCTTTAAATTGATCCCAATTACATTGTCGTATGTACTCGGATGTAGGAGTTACACTTAAATATTTACCATTACCACACTAGAGGTCGGAAATATAGCACTGATGAAGTGGACCGAAGGCTTAATTTTTGTGCTTTTTTTTTTTTGGAGTCGGTCACAATTATAAGCCAAACATAACAAAGCAACCCACGGTGAAGGGAATCTGGACAAGCAATTAGAAGGTCTGTACTGAATATTAGTAATATTTGTTGACCTCTAGTCGGTCAAGAGGTTGCAAATATCGCGAAATATTGCCTATGCTCAAAATTTAGAACCACAGAAAGTAAGATTTTCGTGGAAGTTGTTTAGAGTAGCATATGCTCCGCTCACTGGTTTTAACTAGGTTTTCAAAAGGGAATCCTTGACATGGATTTTTTAAAATGGTATATAATAAACATAATATAAATCGTATATTGAATCCTATATGATTTATTCCTATAGATTTATTGCAACCAGGTCCATCATCTCCAGTACCTCCTTCATAAAAATCAAGATTTGAATTTATTATGATTATATGTATATGAATTTTATGAAAGCCGCCTGCTTATATCAAAATGGTGTATACAACATTAAGTCGATCCACTTTGTCCGATGTTGTATAGTTTTTTATACTGCCTGAATGGAATATAATGTATCACATATTCTTACACATTTTCTAAATAACTAAAAAATCTATTCTATTAAAATCTATTTCAAATTTAGAAAACATACTCTTCCATAGACTTAATACGGGTTAATACAATTGAAAATATTCAATGGTAAGTAGTTTTTTTAACAATAGCTTCATATATAACTATTATGAAGAATTATGCAAACAAAAAACTGCAATACACTATCTCTACATGGCATTTGTACCTTTTTGCCTCTACCAATGTTTTTTTTTTTTTTTGTGTTAACTATTTTTGGCAAATTGGTTTCTTAGTATTTTGCCAATTTGGTTGTACCCCCACAAGCCACAAGTGAAAAGTTATTCAAAAAAGGTGTTCCATTTCCTTTAGCAGCATTTCAATCATTCATTAGAAATAAATACAATGCACAAATTGTATTGAATCGATATTACAATACAATTGAAGTGTTGACAAATTTGCAGACCATCACTAAACAATGACCAAAAATCACTCCTGCTATGTTAGTCACTGCTTAGTTAGTTAGACAGAATTTCAGCATGTGGCCATCGGACAACAATGAGCAGAATTTGTAACGATAATTTCGTTACATTAAGTGAATTACAGAAAATAAGTAACTCAAGAAATTCAAAACAGGAGCAAGTCACAATTTTTGAATTGTTTAGATTTTATAGAGAATTTTGGTAACATAACCTCATCGGGAGGTGTGAGAAACTACTGTTCTTTTTTTATATAAATAATATAATAGTAAATTTTATTGGAATAGCAAACAAACAGACAACATTTATTTAGCTAGAAATTTGAATTAAGTAGAAGAGGGTTCAAATCTCTTTAAGATAATGTTAGCAATCAAAACATTCATAAACAATGAGATTCTAAAAATATATTATTTCGAAGAAGTCGCAAATATTAAAAAAGGCGTGAGATCGTAAGTTTTTTACTCACAGAGAACCAGGATTGCCAAAAAATAATCACTTCGATCAGAAATTATATCAGAACCATAAACATACTTCTAGAGGGGCTTGGCCTTTATATGACCAACAAATTATGTGTCTATGGCCTAAGACTCTGCAAAGTATTGAAAAAAAATTCTGCGGTGTATTGAAAAAAATTCTGCGGTGTATTGAAAAAAAAAATTCTTAAAAAATCCGCCCCTTAAGTCTCTGCAGAGTATTGAAAAATATTCTTTAAAAAATCCTAAGTCTCTGCGGTGTATTGTGATGCCCTGGTGATACTTGAAAAAATATTCGTTTAAAAATCCACGCCTATGGCCCTGGTGATACTTGAAAATATATTCGTTTAAAAATCCACGCCTATGGCCCTGGTGATACTTGAAAATATATTCCTTTAAAAATCCACGCCTATGGCCCTGGTGATACTTGAAAATATATTCCTTTAAAAATCCACGCCTATGGCCCTGGTGATACTTGAAAAAATATTCGTTTAAAAATCCACGCCTAAGGTCCTGGTGATACTTGAAAAAATATTCGTGACACTTGAAAAAATATTCGTTTAAAAATCCACGCCTATGGCCCTGGTGATTCTTGAAAAAATATTCGTTTAAAAAATCCACGCCTATGGCCCTGGTGATACTTGAAAAAATATTCGTTTAAAAAATCCACGCCTATGGCCCTGGTGATTCTTGAAAAAATATTCGTTTAAAAATCCACGCCTATGGCTCTGCTGAAGATTGAAAAAATATTCGTTTAAAAAATCCACGCCTATGGCCCTGGTGATACTTGAAAAAATATTCGTTTAAAAAATCCACGCCTATGGCCCTGGTGATACTTGAAAAAATATTCGTTTAAAAAATCCACGCCTATGGCCCTGGTGATACTTGAAAAAATATTCTTTAAAACATCCACGCCTATGGCCCTGGGGATACTTAAAAAATATTCGTTTAAAAATCCACGCCTATGGCCCTGGGGATACTTAAAAAATATTCGTTTAAAAATCCACGCCTATGGCTCTGTTGTTGCTTGAAAAAATATTTGTTTGAAATCCAATATTTAAAAACTCTCTGTTGAGAATAAAAATAATATTTTTACCAAGTCCAGTAGCATTTCAGGGTGTTCCCTTTTAACCAATTATAGATAATGGTTTTCCAAATCCAGAAAATATATAATTTAGTTTTCATCATATCATTTCCCCCCGGTACCTACTCACATACGATCCCACACCCATCACTTGTCACTTTGAACAAATCATTCATACCAGTAGCTTCATACCATGCCTCAAAGCAGAACCTGATCTTATCTCATCTTCAAAAATCATTTATAAATGTCTTAACCAGGATACCACTAGCCCCAGCAATAAAATTGTTTGCTATGAAAACGACTTAATTACCCAAGGGGACAGCTAATAAGTTAATTTGAAATGATCTCTGATCCCTTTTATTGGATGAAGAAAATCCAGATAAAACCATTAATCATATCCGAAGGGCACAATGAGATCTTCTACTTCTTCCATAAAACCCAAACATATTATTTTGGTTAATAAAATTGGAAACATAAAAACATATTTTTTTTCTTTCATTTAAACAAATAATACAGGTGGTTGTTGGATGGATCGATGACTGGCTGGCTGGCTGGCTGGTTGACTGAACCCCCAATAAAGATCTGGTAATGATTCTCTAAAAATTTATGAATGAAAACTCAATAAATAAAAAAATGGAAAACACTGGCTTGTGTTTTGGTATTGAAAAGAACGAAAACAAATAAAACCTCAAGTGAATTGTAGATGCTGGCTGACTGGCTGGCAGGTTTGTTGGTTGGTGGTTTCACAAACAAAATCGATTTAAACAAGTGTTATTCGAACAATAACAACAACAACATCTTCTACATCTCTCACCCATACCAATGCCACAAAAGAAAAAAAATCATTTTCATGGTGTCTTTTCGCCCCTAATAATTGTCTATAAATTGTTTTGGAATTTTTTTCATCGATTTTATTTTTCAAACCGAGTTTGGATTTCGTTTGGGAAAACTCCCTTTTCACAAAAAACCTTGCCAGACATTGTGACGTTGATCTTTGGCTACCAGCATTTAATACAGCCACCATCATCATTTGATATCAATAGAGATTTGATAGCATCCTCCATGTTGGTTGGTATTGACTTTCGTGGCTTTGTTGTTGTTGTTGTTGTTGGGAGTTCCAATCTGTTTTTTTTCACGTCTATTGGTTTTGCCTTTTTGTTTTTTTTTTTCGAAATTGAAACAATACCTTTGACATGATTTATGATGAATACTGAAGTTCTGTGGAATTCATTGGAAATTCGATTCTCTGACTTTTTGATTGTTCAATTTTTGTAATTGTGGCTTTTTTTGCTGGAGGAGAAAATAAAAGGATTTTGGTGTAACAGGAAGACCCTCACATAAGTTAAAAAAAATTGTGTAAACTAACAACATAACGATAGAGTTGTGATCTATAAAATCGAACAATAAATAAACAGACAATAAAATTGGACGAAGAGAATTTTGACGACTCAACCAAACCATCGAAATAATCGACACATGTGGTGAAGTTTTTTCTGGGTTTTTTTATCCTTTCTGTTTGATAAAATGAGAGTTAAACGAGGTAGGTGTGGAAATAAAAATACGTTGGTTGTACTATGTATTAGATTGTTAAAGCCATGATATTTGAGTGGGATAATGACATAGACCAAATATGTTGAAGGTGCGGATTTTTTAAAGATTTTTTTTTTTTTTTTTGAAGGACATAAAATGGATTTGATTTGGAATTTTTCAGGGAATAATACATACACTGATTTGATTTTTATGGACCAAATATTACCAATTACCAATTTTGGGCATCGAATGGAGCAAAAAATTTTTATCTGCTTTCCTGATCGCCTTAGCATTTTTCTCCGCTCACTGCTTATTAATATATTCTTTGAGAGCCATGTATTTTTGTGAACAAAGTACAGGTCGCATTTATGATCCGATTTGGATGAAATTTGACACACTTCACTTATTTGGCCCAAGGACGAAGCCTATTGAAATTGAAGAAAATCGGTTCAGATTTAGATGTAGCTGCCATATATAGTTTCGTCCGATTTTATGTAAATGGTGCACCAGACTCCCAATTATGGTCCAACTAAGACAACATTTTGCACAGAGTACTGAATTAGGTCCTGATTGATGTATGCGAAGTTTTGTTGGAATCGGTTCAGATTTACATATAGTTTATGTAAATGGTGCACCATATTCCAAATTATGGTCCTATTGAGGTAAGATGTTGCACATCGTATTGAAATTACTGCAGGCTGATGTCTATGGAGTTTTGTTGGAGTCGGTTCAGATTTAGATATAGCTCCCATGTATATTTTCGTCCAATTTTATGTAAATGGAGCACCATACTGACAACATTTGTCCGATTGATACAAAATTAAACACAGAGTATTAAAATTACTGCAGGTTGGCGTCCGCGAAGTTTCGTTGAAATCGGTTAATTAAGATATAGCTCCCTTATATATTTTCGTGAGATTTTATGTAAATGGAACACCATACTCAAACATATTCACATATATAGTTCCGTCCGATTTTATGTAAATGGAGTACCGAGGAGACTATGTATGTTCTATATTCACGAAATTTAGTCCCATACAAAAGTCCCATTTTTGTGTAGGAATATGACAGACATTAGTATGGATTCTAATGTTGTTTTGAAAAGATGGACTTTTAAGGACATCATAGACGTCGAATTTAAATGTATTTTTCTAAAGGAAGTATATTGCGATACCACAGTCATGATTATTATTTATTATTTAAAGAAATATTGCAGGATTTTCCATATATTGTATTTAATAAATATAAGCGTCGAATTTAAGGTATTATTTTATTAATATAGGCCTCGATTAAAGTTTATCTGGCCATAGACCTAAGTGTGGATATTCAAGGATATTTTTAGAGTTCAATAAAGCGAGGATTTTTAAACGAAAAAAACTATGCCCACAACAATTAATTCTGCTGTCATTCTTAAGATATTCAAAGCGACAAATTTTCATTGTAACTTCGATCATGTAGCTCATATCGAAAGAGAAATAAATAAAAACATTTTCACGAAGGTTATTCGCCCTAAAAAGGCATAAAACTCAAAAAGTCAGCCTGAGCTCGACTGGCTTGAACCTTGTTTCTATGGCATCTCTCGACTTTTGGCCGAAGTCATAGCGTTCAAAGCTACCAAAGGTTGCACAATTTGCAGTTGTATACCATGGAAGAAAAAAAAATGTAGGTTGTGTACGAAAAAGTCCGCCAATACAAGACAACTTTGCTCTGAAAAGGGATGTTCTGGTGTGATGTCAAAATGTCCGAACCTTGAACCGGTTGAATTTAATTCGAATATGCAATTTCGCAAAAATATTCGACATAAATACAACATATCAGATAACGACATTTTTAAGCCCCATTGCCCAATGATGTTTCTGATAATTCTTCAAAAATGTTCCAAAAAAATCCCCACATCTCACATCCCCAAAAAATATACTCAAAAACAGATGACATATGCCTCCTTTTTGTCGTCCAACAATATCCTTCAACTATTTTCAAAAAAGGTTCTGATGGTCCTTCAAAAAAAAATAATATTAAAAAATATTATTAAAAATACACGATAGGAGTGCGCGTGTCTAGTCTTTAAAAAATATTTTTCAAATATTCAAGCCAATGCCTCCCTTTGTCCATCCACAAATATTCCCCAGATATCTTCGTCTATGGCTCTCCTTCCAAAAATAAATCGATAATACTTCTTCTTCAAATTTTTTCTTCAGTTAGCCAAATTTGTGGCTGTAATTTTCCTTGAGAAAATATTCTTTTGAAAATGTATGAAGGTGCTTTAAACATATATCGATAAAAATCCATAGGGAAATTAGTATATAATAAAAAATCATGCTAATATATTTGCAAACTCTTGAAAAGTATTTTAAAACAAGTTTAAACTCTCCTTTTGATGGAAGCTATAGCAAAACGTGGAGTAGTAGTAGCAATGTCAGAGCAAATATTAAAAGTATCATATTTCAATTTTAAACGAATATTTTTTCAGGTATCACCAGAGCTATAGACCTGGATTTTTAAAGAAAATTTTTTAAGCAGAGCCATAGTCGAGGTATAAACTTCTTAAAGAATGATTTTTTTCAAGCATCACCAGATCCAGGTCTATGATTTTTAAAGAATATTTTTTGAAGCATCACCAGAGCCATAGACCTGGATTTTTAAAGAATATTTGTTCAAGCACCGCCATAGTCGAAGCGTAGACTTTTTAAAGAATATTTTTTCAAGTATCACCAGAGCCATAGACCTCGATTTTTAAAGCATATTTCTTCAAGTATCACCAGAGTCATAGACCTCGATTTTTAAAGCATATTTCTTCAAGTATCACCAGAGTCATAGACCTCGATTTTTGAAGAATATTTTTTCATTTTTTTTCAAGGCATAGTCCTGGGATTAAAATAAAAACTAGGGGGTATGCGGGGAAAAGGATGTACCTTTTATATATTTCATATACTTTTAGTTCTGAAATACTTTGTGCGATATTCTTAGAAAATTTCACGCCAATGGCTCTTAAACTACTAATTTAGCATAGACGGTGTAACAAAGCCGTTGCTTCTCTGATAACTATTTCACTGAAATAGTTAGAAATAGTAGAAATATTGGAGGAATAAATTACAGAAAACAGTACAGACTGTTATTCAAAACAAATCCAAAAATAATAATACTTCACAGTTTAACAATAACAACAAAAACATTTAAAAAAGATGCAGATCTTCTGTAAACCGAAGACTTATAGAAGACCTATTTATATAGAAGATATATAGAAGTTTTCTTGGACTATGCATAGTATATTAAGGCGTTGTATAGGCCGTTTATTAATTAAATATTTGTATAAACGACATTCTACATGGCATCTCTACCCTTGTTATTTATGGCAGGACTGGTGATAATTATTAATTATAGTTAACAAATCTTTCGAACTTTATTCCGTATCAATCCATTGTTTTGATTGTTTCCCTATATTTATTTCTACGTATTTTGCCAATTTGTGTAGCCCATTTAGCCACAAGTAAGTAAAAAAGGTGTATCATTTCCGTTCACTCCTTAACCATTTACTATGAATGGAGAAAGGAGAGAAGAAATGAGTTTCTATTTCAATTGTGTTAAGAAAATGACATTTCACTTAAAAAATGCACAATGTCACTGAATGTAGCTCCGGCTAACTGTGTCATAGTTTGTTTAGCTAGAATTTCAGCATGTGGTCATTGTCCTTGTACTCGCACTATTCTAGGTGATAATTCAATTACACTTTTACTGAATTTGCAAAATGGACAAGTCACAATGAAAACAGGAGCAGGGCATAGAACAATAATTCTATGGTCTTTCAATTGATTTTTTCTTAACTATAACAATATTTAGTGGGTGTGAGAATGAAAGTCGTTTACTGAAATTGCAAGAAATTTTTTTAATTAACTCGAATCGGTTTGCAATTGAAAATTAATAGGAATTATATTTATAATAAGTGTGAGAATTCGAAAAATCAATATTTTAATTTTTAATGAGAATTGGCAAAATCAATCTAAGTATACTACAAACTCACACATATGTATCTATATTTTGTACATACTGATATTATTTATTTACTGGACGAAGATTTTTGGTAAAAGGAAGATGGGTGGAAAAATGACTGTTATAATTATTACATTTTTCTCTATGAAATTTCTTTCTGTTCTATGCCTCCAAAAAATTAATATTTCCACGGTATCCTAGTATAACGTTAAATTCTTGATTATTTGCTATATTTGATATTGTCGTACACAAATTCTCCATTTGCCTCCAATTGAGTCTAGTCTAACCCGAATTTTTAAATACAATTATTTTCCAATAAATATTATACTAGGAAATGTTTAGTTCTTTTATTGTAAATCTAACCAATGTTCATTAATTTTCAACAGAAGTTAATTTTGAGAATTTCTAACAATTTCATGAAACTACTGACTTTCTCACACCCACTATATATTGTTATATTTACAAAAAAAAATAAAGTCAATACAATCAATTGTGTATGAGTGCGTGTGCGCCTTGCTCCTGTTTAGATTGTAATTTTTGACAATTTTCTATATTTTTGCAATTCAGTAAAATTGTATTTGAATTAACACCTAAAAGAGTGTGAGTACCCAGACAATCACCACATGCTGAAATTCTGGCTAAATAAACTATGCCACAGTTAGCCAGAGCTACATTCAGTGCAGGGTGACATTGTGCATTTTTAAGTGAAATGTCACTTTCTCAATACAATTGAAATCCAAATAAATTTTTTTTCTCTTCAACATCCATTCATAATGAATAGTAGAGAAATGAAAGGAAACGATACACCGTTTTTACTTGTGGCTAGGGGGACTACTAAAATTGGCAAAATACTAAGAAATAAGTACCAATGAAAAACAAAGGACTATACAAAGTGTAGTCCACTTGCAGTATAGAGTGTCAGAGTTATTGTTAATGTCGACTTATTGTCCTAATATGAAACAAATTGGAGGAAA
>NW_026882549.1:0-42064 GCF_032173495.1 Musca vetustissima
GCTTTACTTTGGACTATCGGTCTTCTATGGATAGAAGACCTCTATTGGTCTTCTATGTATATAAGACCTCTATTGGTCTTCTATGTATAGAAGACCTCTATTGGTCTTCTATGTATAGAAGACTTCTATTGGTCTTCTATGTATAGAAGACTTCTATTGGTCTTCTATGTATAGAATACCTCTATTGGTCTGCTATGTATCGAAGACCTCTATTGGTCTGCTATGTATAGAAGACCTCTTTTGTCTGCTATGTATAGAAGACCTCTTTTGTCTGCTATGTATAGAAGACCTCTATTGGTCTTCTATGTATAGAAGACCTCTATTGGTCTGCTATGTATAGAAGACCTCTATTGGTCTGCTATGTATAGAAGACCTCTATTGGTCTTCTATGTATAGAAGACATCTATTGGTCTGCCATGTATAGAAGACCTCTATTTGTCTTCTATGTATAGAAGACCTCTATTGGTCTTCTAAGTATAGAAGACCTCTATTGGTCTTCTATGTATAGAAGACCTCTATTGGTCTTCTATGTATAGAAGACCTCTATTGGTCTTCTATGTATAGAAGACTTCTATTGGTCTTCTATGTATAGAAGACCTCTATTGGTCTTCTATGTATAGAAGACCTATATTTGTATGCTATGTATAGAAGACCTCTATTGGTCTGCTATGTATAGAAGACCTCTATTGGTCTGCTATGTATAGAAGACCTCTATTGGTCTGCTATGTATAGAAGACCTCTATTGGTCTGCTATGTATAGAAGACCTCTATTGGTCTGCTATGTATAGAAGACCTCTATTGGTCTGCTATGTATAGAAGACCTCTATTGGTCTGCTATGTATAGAAGACCTCTTTGGTCTGCTATGTATAGAAGACCTCTATTGGTCTTCTATGTATAGAAGACCTCTATTGGTCTTCTGTGTATAGAAGACCTATATTGGTCTTCTATGTATAGAAGACCTCTATTGGTCTTCTATGTATAGAAGACTTCTATTGGTCTTCTATGTATAGAAGACCTCTATTGGTCTTCTATGTATAGAAGACCTCTATTGGTCTGCTATGTATAGAAGACCTCTATTGGTCTGCTATGTATAGAAGACCTATATTGGTCTGCTATGTATAGAAGACCTCTATTGGTCTGCTATGTATAGAAGACCTCTATTGGTCTGCTATGTATAGAAGACCTCTTTGGTCTGCTATGTATAGAAGACTTCTATTGGTCTTCTATGTATAGAAGACCTCTATTGGTCTTCTATGTATAGAAGACCTCTATTGGTCTTCTATGTATAGAAGACCTCTATTGGTCTTCTATGTATAGAAGACCTCTATTGGTCTTCTATGTATAGAAGACCTCTATTGGTCTTCTATGTATAGAAGACCTCTATTGGTCTTCTATGTATAGAAGACCTCTATTGGTCTGCTATGTATAGAAGACCTCTATTGGTCTGCTATGTATAGAAGACCTCTATTGGTCTGCTATGTATAGAAGACCTCTATTGGTCTGCTATGTATAGAAGACCTCTTTGGTCTGCTATGTATAGAAGACCTCTATTGGTCTTCTATGTATAGAAGACCTCTATTGGTCTTCTATGTATAGAAGACCTCTAAACGGTCTTCTATGTATAGAAGACCTCTAAACGGTCTTCTATGTATAGAAGACCTCTAAACGGTCTTCTATGTATAGAAGACCTCTAAACGGTCTTCTATGTATAGAAGACCTCTATTGGTCTTCTATGTATAGAAGACCTCTATTGGTCTTCTATGTATAGAAGACCTCTATTGGTCTGCTATGTATAGAAGACCTCTATTGGTCTGCTATGTATAGAAGACCTCTATTGGTCTGCTATGTATAGAAGACCTCTATTGGTCTGCTATGTATAGAAGACCTCTATTGGTCTGCTATGTATAGAAGACCTCTATTGGTCTGCTATGTATAGAAGACCTCTATTGGTCTGCTATGTATAGAAGACCTCTATTGGTCTTCTATGTATAGAAGACCTCTATTGGTCTTCTATGTATAGAAGACCTCTATTGGTCTTCTATGTATAGAAGACCTCTATTGGTCTTCTATGTATAGAAGACCTCTATTGGTCTTCTATGTATAGAAGACCTCTATTGGTCTTCTATGTATAGAAGACCTCTATTGGTCTTCTATGTATAGAAGACCCCTATCGGTGTTAAATGTATAGAAGACCTCTTTCGTTCTCTTATGAAAAGAAAATTTCAATCTTTTAAGATCTTGTCTTCTCTCTAAGTTAAAAAAATCGAAAACGGCAACCCTCATCGCAACATGAAACACTTGCAGTGACATGAGTTCATTGCCAGAATCCAGCACACTCACACACTATTACTGCAGGATACACTTACTTATACTAGTGCCGATGATCATTATCACCATCTTCATTATCGTGGAGTCTGGGTAACTAGTAGCTATCGTAGCTAGCTAACACACACATATATCATCATATCGCTATCGTTGTTGCAATGCAAATAAATGTTTGCATAAAAAATGTGACAACTGCATGTGTGCTCGCTCACTTCAGTGTGTCAAAGAAACTGAAATGGGTGCTACGGTTTTCTTTTCTCTTCTTCTTCTTGGCTTTCATTTTTTTTGTACATTTTACTTTACATTGGATGCCTGCAAGGAATATACGTTGTGTTTACTTATAAAGCTCCCCAAAGGTATAGTGGAGTACGTGGATGATAAATACTTTGACAAGTTATTGTTGCAAGAATTTTATGATTAGTGTTTAAATAAATAGTTCACCCTACAACTATTTTGCAATATATGAGGTCGATAATAAAAGCGGACTATATATTTCATAATACCAGCTTCTAATAGCAAAATTCCTTTTGGTGTATGAATTCCCATATGTTGGTGGTCTTCTATAAACTAAAAAATGTTGACATAAGGTTTTTGAGGATATGCCACTATTATGGGTGTACAAATTTATCAGAAAAATGTGTGATAATCTCTGTGTAGATTGGTAATAAAAATAATTACCGGATAAAATTTTTCAATATTTCTAAATCGAATATTAGGCGATTAGAATGTCCGACCTATTATCTTTACCAATGTACAATGTATTGAAGTTAGTATAGCCTAACGTGAGTTAAGCTCAGTTGATATCGGTTCAGATTTCGATATAGCTTTCATATATATTTCCGTCCGATTTTAAGTAAATAGTGCACCAAGGATCCAAAATATGGCCGATCGGCACAAAGCGTACTGAAGTTCGCATAACCTAACCTGTGACAAGTTTCGTTGAAATCGATTCAGATTTGGATATAGCTTCCATATATATTTATACGCTTCGCCACACTGTGGTGCAGGGTATTATGTATTTGTGCATATGTTTGTAACAAAAACAAAAGGAATCGAGATAGACCAATGGTTCCTTTTGAGAAAATGCATAGATTGTAAATGATGCAACAAAGTCGCTATATATCCTTCGATTTGCACGAAATTTGTCATAGCTTACTGAATTGAGCCTTGAGCCTTTTCTCACTGATTATAAATTTTAATACACATTGACTATTTCATTATTTGTAATAGCTTCTATTCGTAATTTAATTTACCTCCGAAAATGAAAAGATAAACAAGACAAAAATATATTCATATATTCTAAAATTCGGTTACAGTTCTCCTTTACAAATCCCTTAAAATGTGTGTACGGGGTTTTGTTATCTTTTACAAAAACACCCTCTCATTAAAAATTCGAAACAACATTGGCGAAAAATGACCTTCTTAACGAAGGTCATCATTATTAGCCTTTTTATTTTGGCGAATATTTGGCCCTAATTGTGACATGACTGTAATAAAAAAACAAAAGCACAAAAGAAACCAAATCGAAAAAAGAAACTGGAATTAACATTAAAATAATGAAAAATATAATTTTTATTTTGTTCTCATTGACCAGAATTTTTTATGGTGCAGAGAAGTTACAAGGACAGTTAATCAGTAGGGGAAATCAGTGGTAGACTATACAACAATGTTGGGAGGGGGTAATGTCCTACGAATTTGAAATATCGCAAAATAATTTCATTTCAAAAAATTGCACATCGATCGTATGGTAACCTACTATACTATATTAATATATATAAAAGTTTATAAAAACAATTGTCAAAATTGACTTCATCTCATGTTATTATATAACAATCTTACACTATCCGTTCACGCACGTCAAGATGTTTGAGCGAGCGTTACCATTTATCTACATCGTTCCACTTTTGTCGTCGCAAATTGTTAAAAATAGTCGCACGAAAACGTTCACGAATGTGTAAAAAACTCGAACAAAGAACAAGTGAAAAAGCGGCCGTGTCGAACTTTGGATACTCTCCGCCATAGATATACTGATAGGTACTAGAAATGAAAATATAGGGAAAATACCAAAAATTGGATCTATACCGACATTTCTAAAAACGGATTATGTAAACCGGAAAATTTTAATGGATAATTATACGCTCAGCCGTATGGCTAATGAGGTTGGGGACTTTAGGGTGAGGGTGGACACTTTAAGACGGTGGAAATGTGCCTCATCGAAATATTGGTTTTAGACCCCATGTTTCTTTGGGCCAAACCCGTTTCAGAAAATTGAGATTTCATCCAAACTTTGCCCATCTTATTATTTCTTCCAAACTTAGTTAATATTCGAAGATGGGGAATATCGATCCCCACCTTCTCCGCAAGTGAAATGATTACAACAGAGTCGTAGAACCAAACTCAAAACGCGGAACAAATCAGATAACTATTTTAATATAAAAAGGGGGTTATATGAAGACTACCTCAAAATTGGGCCGAATATTGATAATTTTTGGTAGGGAGATTTCTTACCATATACGACTACAAAATACCACATTGCAGCAAATTCGATTGAAAAACGCCCTCAAGAACCCCAAAATACCGAAAAATGGACCTATATTCATAATTTTTTGTGGAGAGATTTGGTACCTATTAAGAACTCAAAATACTAAATTACAGCTAATTCGGCGGAAAAATACGATCAAAACCCCCAAAATACTGAAAATTAGGAGGTACCGTTATATGGGGGCTACCAGAAAAAGTGGACCTATATTTATAATTTTTTTGGAGATATTTAGTACCCCATAAGAGCCCAATGTAGCAGATTTCAGCGAATTCAGTTGAAAAACGCTCTCAAGAACCCTTATATGGGAGCTTGCCTAAACGTGGACCGATAAACACCATATTCGAACTTGACCTGCCTGGAGACAAAAGATGACTCTATGCAAAATTTTGGCGATCTATATCAATTCGTTTAGACGCTAGAGTGATTACAACAGACAGACGGACATGGCTATATCGTCATAGAATTTTACGCCGATCAACAATATATATACTTTATAGGGTCGGAAATGATTATTTCGATGAGTTACAAACGGAAAAACTACATTAATATACCCTCCATACTATGGTGGAGGGTATAAAAAATTTCAGACACTGGGCTAGGAGCTTTAACGAATGCCGATAATGTCAAAACATAAGCTTAAATCGAACATATTCCATGGTATGCCAAATTAAAGATACTTGAAATATATATCGTGGCCCTCATAAATCAAAATCTTTTAAATAAAAAGCTTAAAACAAAAAACAAGTAAAAACGTCGTTAAGTTCTCCGGCCGAACCCATATAAAATACATTCAAAATTCCTAAAATCGATCGGGGACTATGTTATGGTGTTTAGATTATTGATACTCGTGCCAAAACAATTTTCGAAATTACGGACGGTCTATTTGGAATATTCGGGTGAAAAATTACTAATACCGTAAATGAAGTGGATCTTTTATATTGGACTAGCATAGGCCCGCTACGTCGTTAGCGGATCTTTTAAAAGTTAAAATAAATAAACACTAATTTAGCTACACAATATACTTTTGGATTAAGTATAAATTTGAAACAATTTAAATAATGATAAGTCCCATATCTTCAATTTTGGAAAAAAAATCTCAGAAACATTGATGCCTCTGTCCTACTAAATCGAGTGCAGCTTATTTATATTAATATTTTCGGAAAGTGTACTATTGTCTCGATCCTTCAAATTGACTAATATAAATAGGAAGTTTCTCAAATTATGTTGTTCCTTCCTGTAATGGGAAAAAGTAGTAAGTTAAGGTACTTGTATATAGCACGAAATTGTAATTTTATATTTTGTACAGCGCATCATTTGTTATACAGAGACCTGCCTTTATAAGGAAGCAATTTCCATTAAATTAAAAAAAAACTCTACATCTACTCGTTCTGTCGTATACAATATTTAGTACTTTAAATGTCAATGCCAAACAAAAGTCTAAAAATTGTTGTTTTTCATAGAAAAAGCCTTTTACCAAATTTAATATCCACTCGTACCGCCTTATACTATATATTATACTTTTTCGTTCATTTTAGAACTTATTTCTGGAAAATATTTATGTATAAATGTTTATTTTTATACAGAATCTCTGATCTTACTCCGTATTTCTTTCGAACAGAAACGTTGATGCTTCTATCATACTAAATCGAGTACAACTTACTTATTTTTATATTTTCTGAATGTGCACTATTTTCTCGATCCTCCCGATGGACACATGCAAATAGTACCATAATACGTTTTTTAAAACATGTAGTAAGTTTTAGTACTTGTGTACCATTATCATCATTTGTTATGCAGAGACATGCTTTTATAGCGAAGATTTCCATTAGAATTGCAGAAATTTAGTATTTCTGGTGCATTACGTGTTAGAAAATCCCCAATGAAAAAACTTTTCGGAATTTTACTTTACTTTTCCCTACACAGTGCAATATTTTGTATTTTTGGTGCCATATAGTACGAATTTCCAATAAACCAAGCCTCTTATTTGTATTAAGAATTGGACATTTTTGCACTCTAAACTTACATTTATATTTTTTACCATTCACTGTACAATATTTAGTACAATTTTCCAAAAATACTTATGCATATCGCTCTATTTGTAATAGTTTCAACTACAGACTAAATTTCAGATTTCAATCTTTTTCTCTCCCATTATAATTTAATATTTTGTACTATTTTAGTACTAGTTCCAAAAATTGATTACTGTATAGCATATTATTTGTAATTTCAATTCCCTCAGGTTTCATTATACTACAGTATATATTACTAAGTTTAAAAGAATTATGCATAGCATTCTATTTGCAATAGAGTAAGCTACAACATAAATTCTGGATTTCTATTTATACCAGTTCTATTGTACTTTATTATTTAGCACTAATTTCCAAATGTTATGCATTAAATTATATTTGTAATAGTTAAAGCTATATGCGAAGTTTAACATTTAGGCTTTTTATAACTGTTTAATATATTCTAGTACTAATTTCAAAAAATATGTTTGCCCACCATTCTATTCGTAATAGCTTAAGTTACATAGTATAATATTTACGTAGTATAATATTTAGTACTTTTTAGTACTAATTTCCAAAATTGTTCGCACATTCTGAGTTGTTTATCATTTGCAAATCTGCATACAGAATTTATAGACTTGTAGTTCCAAGTGTTTCGACGTAGTACAAGTTTTAGTACTATTTAGTACCATTTTAGTACTAATTTCCATGAAATATTTTTGCACATCATTCTATTTGTAATAGCTTAAGCTACGTACCAAGTTTCAGCTATCTATCACTACCTGTTCCATCGTAGTATAGTATTTAGTACATTTTAGTACCTTTAGTACTAATTTCCACGCACATTCTTATTTGCTTATCATTGACAAAGCTGCATACCAAATTTCAGAGTTCTACTTCCAACCGTTCCGTAATAATACAGTTTTAGTACTTTTTAGTATCTTTTAGTACTAATTTCCAAAAAATATTTTTGCACATTATTCTATTTGTAATAGCTTAAGCTACGTACCATGTTTCAGATATATATTTCCACCGGTTCCATTGAAATATAATATTTAGTACTTTTTAGTACCTTCTAGTACTAAATTCCAAAATTTTTGCACACATACCACTTCACTCATCCTACGCAAAGATGCATACCAAATTTCAGAGTTCTACATCTAACCGTTCCCGCGTAATACAGTTTTTAGTACTTTTTAGTACCTTTTAGTACGAATTTCCAAAAACCCCGCCTTATCACACGCCTACTCACCAAACCCGACCTACATTCCAAATTTCAAGTTTCTAGCTTTAGCCGTTTCGTCTGGGCGTTGATGATCAGTCAGTCACTTTTATATATTATAACGCAACTCTTTTCAGGGTTCATTGGCCAGAACACATCCTACATGCAAAATTTCGGAAGATTGGTCCATAACTGTGGCCTGTATCGTGTTTACAAATTATAATGGACAGACGGACGGACGGACACACATGTCTAGATCGACTCAGCTAGTCGAGATATGACGATCGGTATACTTAAAGGTGGGTCTAGGACCAATATTTCGCGGCGTTACAAACTTTTGGGGCTGCACAAAGGTATAATACCCTGACAACATAGTTGTGTAGGGTATAATAAGTTAAAAAATTTTCTTTACACAATAAAAATTCTTTCAGAATGAGGTCATTTTGACCGATTTTAGGCAATATAGGTATATACAAAATTCCCGTCTTTCTAGTGTTAAACTACTGGAGGATCCAATGCTACCAACTAATTCAGATCAAAACTTGGATTCTGAATTTTATTAGTAGTTAATAAGTAATGCCTAAATTTTATAATATATATATATAGTTTACTGTTTTAGATATATAAAATTAACAATAATAAAGATACATATAATAACAATAGTGTTTGCCCTTAACCCACTTTTTACCCACCAAATGTTTCCGAATTTTTAAAAAATGCTACCATTTTAGGAGTACTATTAGTTATAACGAAAAATGTTGCTTATTAAAATATGTTTAAAAGGCTTTAAAATAATAAGTAAGTAATTTTCACATAAAAATTTAAGTTTTTTTTTTCTAAAAAAATTCGGCGCTCAGTGGGTTAATAAAAAAAATTGCCAAATGATTTCATAAAATAATCTAAATCTATTCATATCCAAAATATCGAAAAACATACAGTAAAACATCTCCTTTTATTTTCTGCGCGCTAGATCTGCATTTTTTCCCACTGTGCGTTGTTGTTGTAATTTTTATCATTTATTCACTGGGTGTTTTTTCACGTTTTCATTCGCTGTTTAAATTCTGTTTAACAAAAAAAAAATTGTTTATGCTTCGCGTAGCATGTAACTGCAAATATGCCAGAAACAAACGTTTACAAACCAACACAAACACTCACACACACATTTATGCAGTGCATTTTATTGCAATGTACAGTGTGCTCACAGCCAATTGCATGCAGTCAACAATGGCAACGTAGCTGAAAAACGGTGAGAAAATTGAAACTCGAAAATGCAATGAAACTTTTCCAAGTAAACTTAGGGGGTAAAAGAAGGCATCACTTGGTAATATTACAAGGTAAATAAGAAGTGACAAAAATTTTATGATTTTTTGTTCTTGTTATTGTTGCAGTTATAATGCGCCAGCATTTGCATTGCTAACTTGACCATATGTTACTGTTCATGTTGTTGTCGTTGTTGTTGCTGACAAATCCGTTGCCGATGTTATGACCATTTGATGTCATTACACAAATGGTCATAACCATTTACAAAATGTAATGTGGAAAAATGTTTTGATCATAGTAAATACACTCGAAGTAAAATTTTAGATAATAACAAAATAAATACAAAACTCTATCGTGAATAGAATTTTGTTGTGATTAGGAATCTATATACATTATGGAATCTTCGAGGAATATTTCGAGCTGTAGCCTCCATATAGTGGAGGGTATAATAAACATACCATCATTTGTAAATAAACCTTATTTGAATACAAAAATAACTCCCCCTATTGCCAAGTTCTGTACCAAGAATTGTATTTAACTTTTCTATGAGTGTAAACCGTAAACAATATTACATATCGTCAGCTAAAATGCAAAAATGCGTAACTAACAAAAGCATAATTGTGTAGGAGAAGCAAAAAACAATTTTGAATGAATCCTATAAACATGTCATGTGAAATGAAAAACTATGCCCGGCAGGGTGATATTGCATATGACGAATAATATACTATAATTATTTTAACAAATTTAGTTATTTAGGTTAATGGCAGTCATAACAATTAAGTAAAAATTTGAATTTTTTTAGTTACGCCTTTTTGCATTTATCAAATAAACCCACTTGTAGGTAAGTCTTTTTGTTGTTTGTTAATAGAAGCTCCTTTTTTGACCGCAGACGTGTAAAACTTTGTCTAAACATGTAGTTTAGTGACATTCACAATATTCATTCAAAAAGTCAATTTTCAATTTTTTGTTAGTTACGCCGTTTTGCATTTTAGCTGACGATATATGTTGTGTCTTCTGGATCAACTGCAATAACTGAATTTTACTATTAACCTTTTCCTGGTTTCCTATGTTTCGAGCAAATCGAAAGATATATAGGAACTTTGGTGCACAATTTACCTTAAATCGGACGAAAATATATATGGGAGCTTTATATATAACCCGATTTTCTCGAAACTAGGCACACGTCATTCTGGACCTATCTCAGTACCCTATGCCAAATTTCGTGCAAATCGAAAGATATGTAGGGACGTTGGTGCACCATTTACCTTAAATCGCAGGAAACTATATATGGGAAATTACAAAATTAATTTCAAATTCCAAAAAAAAAATTATAAAATTTTTTTGCGAGCACATTCATGATTTTTGGTACATAGGTTAAGAAAAATATGCGGATTCAAAATCTGTTCGCTTTCACAAATTCGGATGCTGCGCACAAAAGTTATAGCGGTTTTAAATCATATATGTCAAACATAAATTAAATAAATTACTATTTCTTCACAAATGGATAAACACATTTGTTTTCTTTTGCCTACTTGTCAAATCACATTGAAATACGGTTTAATAGTCGCAAAATGTTTTTTGATTTTTTGGTATGGTTAGGATAATACAGTTTAGTCTAGATGTTCTAGATATTCTAGATATTCTACAACACGTGACGATTTCTTCTACAAATTATTTTAGATAAATATCGGTATATTCATGTGTTAAGAGTTACGACTTTAAAAATGACCAAATATATTACAGTTACAGTATATGCAAATTATCAACATTAAAAGGCATACAGTTCGTGTATTATTTGAAATCAGTTGTTGCGCATGCGGTTTTTCGTATAAACCGAATAAATCTCTTCCAATATTTATGCATTTTTCGAGGTTTCGTTAAGCGGCCAATGTGTGCCGCTCGATGCACTTTACTATGCAAAACCCCTAAAAATAACTAAAAATGGCGCAACGTGCATACGATTTTTATGCGCATCCGATTTCAGTAATCTCCTATGAAGATACACAAAAGGACACCTATTTTAACAGGATCGTTTAAGAACCGCGGATGTGCCCCACAATCGATTTTGGATAAAATACGCATATTATTAGCGTATGACAAGAATGAATGTATGTGAAATCAATTCGCGATTCAAAACTAAGTTTTTCCCACATTCAAGGTAAATATATCCGCCGATTTATTGGGCGGAATTGAACATGGATGGGCTCATTAGATCCGGCACTTAAAAAAAATTGAAATCACGCGGGGTTCCACGGAATTTGAATGGACTTTCTTAATTTTAGACTCAAAAAAATATGTTTTTCATTTAAATTTACGCATCAAATTTTCGTCTTTGGAACACAATTGCAAAGAAGCTACGGTGAGCACATTCATGAGATATACGCTAAACGAAGCAAAATCACTAGTTCTACAATACTATATTTACTTTAGTCCATTATCTGGATGCGCGTCCTAATTATAAGAAAAATTCAAAACCCACCGAATATCCGGCTTCAAAATGTCAGCATCCAATTTGGGTGGAAGCATCCATCCATGGGGTATTCTGCAACTTAGTCACTGATCAAATCAGGAAGGAACACAAAAAACTCGTTGGCTTCAACTCATTTTCACCAATTTGTTTACATTACTACTATCACAGCTTCCACGCAACTTATTATTTATTACCAATATTTTAAGATTTTGACAAGAACACTTCATTTTATAGAAATGAATTTAAATTATATGCAATATGTTCATATTTCAAACCTAAGTTTCAAGAAATTTAAAAGATTTTTGTAATTTCCCATATGGGAGATATATCTAAATCTGAACTTATTTTCTTGAAATCGGTTCATAATTCGAGAAAATCGAAAGATATATAAGGACGTTGCTGCCCCATTTACATTAAATATATATGGGAGCTATATCTAAATCTGAACCGATTTTCTTGAATTTCAATTGGGTTCGTCCTTGGCAGTGACTTCTGTCAAATTTCACCCAAATCGGATCATAAGTGCGACCTGTACTTTGTTTACAATTTAACATCTACAGACGGATAGATGGACGGACTGACGGACAAGCATAAATCGACTCAGAAAGTGATTCTTTGCATATTATCAAAAGGAACCATGTGTCTATCTCGTTTCCTTTTACCTGTTACAAACACATGCACAAAGGCATAATACCCTGTACCACAGTGTGGTGAAGGGTATAAAAAGCAAAAGGGATAACAATATAAACGACTTAAACATAGTAATAATTTTTTTACCTATATGAGTATTTTTTATATATGAGCTTTAGGTCATCGTTATAGATGAGCTTTAAGTCATCGTTATAGATAAGCTTTAAATCATATTTAAAGATGAGCTTCAGGTCATCGTTATAGATGAGCTTTATGAGTTTTAGGTCATCTTTATAGATAAGCTTAAGTCGTCTTTATATAAACATGAGCTGGAGGACATCTTTATAGATAATCTTGAAGTGATATTTATAGATGAGTTGGAGTTCATCTTCATAGATGAGCTGGGGGTCATATTCATGGACGTAAAAAGAGTGACCAATATTTCAAATTAATTGCTGACTTAAAGGTCGATCTTTCATTTTTAAATTCTACCGAGTGCTAACTAAAATTAATTCTATTATCATTAAAATTCAAATTTACAGGATCATATGTTGCCTTTTGACCGCTGTAGGAAGTAGAGGCCATGCCATTACATTGTCTAAAAAGCAAATCCTTATAACAAAGATAACAATGACATTTTTGTGTGTTCCAAAGAAAATCAATCTACCTTAAGAGCTTCAATTAATTCTAAAGATTCGTTTATTTACGATGAAACTGTTTTATTATTCTCAAAAAAAATCGTTTTTTTCTCCATTGCCATCTGCTCTTCACTTTCAGTAATTAAAAAACACTTTATGAATAGAGAAGGAGAGTAATGTCCTTTCACCGAGCGGAGCTGGAAAACAAAAGACAATGATATTTTTCAAAATTAAGAAGTAACCCAAGTAAAACAAAGGTCTAGTCCTTCCGACTAGACAATGAAATAGCAGCTCTTCTAATGCTTTGTCCTTAACATCCAAAACAATGTCCTTGAATGTATAAGAGAATGGACCAATATTTCAAAAGTTGATTTTTCTCTTCAATTGTATTTTTTCTTCTTTTTTTGGGTGGTGATAGTAGGAGCTTGATTAGATATCCCAGACCAAACTATATGTTGTTGACCTAGCCATAAAGATATCTAGTCACAGACTTTAATTATGATGTAAAGTTTTAAATGGAGAATTGTAGTAACAAAGTGGGAAGGAGGGCGAACAACAAAAGCAATTTGAAATGATAATAAAATGAAAATGATAACAATACTCAGCTTAGCTTTAGGGCAGCAGTAGCAACAGCGGCAGCTGTATGGAAATTATGGTGTTTACCGTTTTCTCTACTGCTTGTTCTTTTTCTCTTGGAAACCATTTACCTAAGTAGAGGGTTATTTTGACGTTGGGTTATGTGACTGAAATTGATAGCAGGAATTTGATTTGTTTTTTTTTTTCATATTTTCTTTAAATGATAGCGTTAAAATTGTGACCAACGGCAAATAAATATCAGAAATATTATAAAGGGTTAATCAGAGGGGAATGTAAACGAAAAGGTCAGTAGATGTAAGATTTTAAAAGGTAAGTAGATGTAGGAGGAATACCTAAAGGCGAAGGTAAAACTTTAATATTTCATTAAGAGGTTATCATTCCCCTTTTAGGATCTCTGTGATGGTGACCTCCAGCTCATTTATAAGGATGACCCCCAGCACATGAATAAAAATGACCTCGAACTGATCTATAAAAATTACCTTGAGCTCATCTATTAAGATGACCTCTAACACATCTATAAATATGATCACCTGCTTACATAAAGATATTATCCAGCGACTGAAATAACATTATTTACTGCGGCCTGATCGAATTGTTTATACTTTAGGTGATCTTAGGAAATTTCACCTAAAAACTAATTTGTTATTCACCAAGAACCCAGAGTGCCGCTTTGTTGTGTATAGAACCATAAAAATACTTAAAACAAGGCAAGGCCCTTATATGAAGACAATGTCCAAACATGCGGATAAACCTTTCAATATATATTGAAAGTGAGTTAAAACCTTTATATTAGACCTATGTCAAAACATGGACTTTCTGAAAATATATTTTGTACCCTCCAAACATCTGGCATCACAAAGTACAGCTACTTCGGTGGAAAGCAGAGATTGAAACTTTAGAAATGATGCTGGGTTTTTATGCGAGGGCTACGTCCTTCAGAAAAAATGCTTTCCGCTCCCAGAACCCTGAGTGCCAAATTACAAGCATTTTTGAGGAAATGTGGCTGGGACTTTGAAAATACCCAAAATATGAAGAAATCTGGAACTATATCGGAAAAAATCTCTGAGGATCCCGATTACCCTCCAAGAACTCGGAATTGCAGGCACTTTTATTGACAAATGCGTCTATAGCCTTCACAATACCGAAGATGAGGCCTTATATGGGGGGTATAGCAACCCATGGACCGATATATGTAATTTTAAAACATCCTAGTAGTAATAGTAATGTATTTCAAAAATTACAAAGCTCTTTGCAATATATTGCGATATCTATTACCAGGCAGATACTTCGTCTATCTATCTGAGGATAAATCTATCTATCTGGTGTCTCTGGCGATGAAGTGTTGCAAACGGTGTTATTATACACCTCACCTCATGGTAGACGCTATACAAATTTAATAAAACACTATTAGCCGTTTTTAGTTAAACCCTAATTTATGACCTTCAAATATTCATAGAAATTCATTAAATAAAATACACAATAAATTATGTTTTGTATATTTTGTTACATAATTACAAAATTGTTATACCCTGTACAGGGTATTATGTCTTTGTGCAATATGTTTGTAACATGCATCTCCGACCGTCCGTCTGTCCGTCTGTTGGTGTTAAATTGTGAACAAAGTACAGGTCGCATTTATAATCCGATTTGGATGAAATTTAGTACAACTTATTTGTTTGGCCTAAGGACGAACCCTATTGAAATTGGGAAGATCGGTTCAGATTTAGATTTAGCTCCAATATATATTTTCGTCCGATTTTATGCAAATGGTGTAACAAAGTCCCTACATATCTTCCAATTTGTAAGAAATTTGGCACAGCGTACTGAATTAAGTCTAGAATGATGTGTGCTAAGTTTCGTGAAAATCGGTTCAGATGTAGGTATAGCTCCCATTTATAGTTTCGTCCGATTTTATGTAAATGGTACCAAAGTCCCTATATATCTATCGATTTCCACGAAATTTGGCGTAGGTGTAGCATATATGATCCAAGGTTAATCTGATGTCCGTCTGTTGAAATCACGATAGAGCTCGCAACATTTTATACATAGTTTACTATTACTCCTGGGATGCTTGGTATTGAAAATGGGATATGAGGGTCAATGTCATATAATGGTACCCCCAAATATTCGGTATTTATGTCACGTTTTTCAACCGAATTAAGCGTCATTTGGTATTTTGAGTTTTCAATGTAGCAAATCTGGCTACCGAATAACATCAATATGGGATCATGTTAGCCCACTGTAACTGTAAATAATCGATATTTTGAGATTTTGTGGCAAGAATATCAACTAGGCATAAGTAGTCGAGCGCAAAAATCGACTTTCAGACTTTTCGATTTTTACCTTTGACTTAAACGTCGACTTTTCGATTTTGTCAAACCTGTTCAAAATCGATTTTTGACTTTTACCGACTAATCCAAAATCGACTAAAATTTGATTTTTTTATTAATTGTTGTCAACAGAAAAAAATTCTGGAATGTGTAATTTTTGAGCTATTTTATCTTTGAGATAATAAACCAAGTATTTATGAAGAGTATCGAAAACCGATCTTGAAAAATCGACTTTGCGATTTCCTCAAAGATCAAAAGTCGGCTTCGACTTTTAGACATTTCAATACAAAAAGTCGATTAGTAGAAAGTCAATTTACTTATTCCTAATATTAACCGAATTGGCTGAAATATTATATTTTATCGTGAGTGGTAAAATTTTTGTTTTTATACCCTTTACCACACTGTGGTACAGGGTATTATGTCGTTGTGCATATGGAAACGAGATAGACATATGGTTCCTTTTGAGAATATGCATAGAATAACTTTCTGAGTCGATGCATGTCCGTTTGTCTGTTTATGTTAAATTGTAAACAAAGTACAGTTCGCATTTATGATCCGAATTGGATGAAATTTGACACAGCTCATTTATTTGGCCCTTGGACGAATCTTATTGAAATTGGGAAAAATCGGTTCATATTTAAGGTAAATAGTCCCTGTATATGCTTCGATTTGCATGAAATTCGGTACAGCGTATTGAATTGGATATAGAATGATGTCTGCTAAGCTTCATGAAAATCGGTTCAGATTTAGATTTAGGTCCCATATATATTTTCGTTGGATTTTAGGTAAATGGTGCAGCGAGTGACACGATATTTTGCACAACTGCATCAGTATCAACAAAACGATATTGCGTTTTGTTGATATTGATGCAGATTCAGACACAGGGGTGTGTGTTTGTGATTAAATTTTGAACTGTGCAGCACTAAAATCTTGAACCAATCGAGACCCCCAAAATCTTGAAGTTTGTGATGGTGGAAGAAAATCCCTAGCTGGGTTTTGCATTATTAGCTAAGGTTTTCTTTTAAATTAATTTTTAAAATATTCGACTGGAGGTGGATTTTAACAATTTTCGAATAATACGTACTTATTATTGAGTCTATATTTCGTGAACTATTCGAAATATTGCTTTTCTCTCTTAAGCAATATTCTTCCTCTTAATTAGAACTAAAAATTTGTTCTTGAGATAAAATCAATAAAACATCACCATCATACTGAAAATAGCACAACTGCAAAAAAAATTAAAATTTTGACATACTTTTTCCATGTTTTTTCACATTTATTTCAGAAACTGCTACTGACTCGACCAAACAATATATGACAAGAAGATAGCCAATAGCAAATCAAACAACTCTTCTTAAAACCCCGATTTCATTGGTTGACTCCTTCACATAGTTATAGCCTCACAAATTCATCAAAATGAACCAAAAAACACTCCCAATTGTATGTTTATAGAAATAAAAATTGCTATGCTTTTTCAATAAATAAGTACCAAATTAAAGTAAAAATTAAAATGTTTGGGCCCTTTGGTTTTTTTCGAAGACATGTCGCTGCCATATATGCACAGGGTAATATGCAGCGGTGGCAACAATATGTCACTTATATTTATACCCTTCACCACACTGTGGTACAGGGTATTATGTCTTTGTGCATATGTTTGTAACAGGCAAAAGGAAACGAGATAGACACATGGTTCCTTTTTAGAATATGCATAGAATCACTTTCTAAGTCGATTTATGCATGTCCGTCCGTCTGTCTGCCTGTCCATGTTAAATTGTAAACAAAGTACAGGTTTATGTTTATAGATCCAATTTAATTTTACTGGTCCTTCAAAAATGCGACGTCTGTTAGGGTTCATCTGTTGAATATACCCAAAGTGGTGAAGGGTATCATATAGTCGGCCCGGCCCGACTTTACTACTTTCCTTACTGGTTTTTATTGGTGGCTCTGCTGTCATGTCTAATGTGGCATCTTTTACTCCTGACATACGTTTTTCCCAAGTGTGCGAGTAGTGATCGACTTTTGCTCGTGTGTCCCAACGGCACAGAAAGCAATAATACTTTGCCATCCAAAATATTGACCACTTTAAGGTCGCACCTCCAGTTCCTGCGTTTACCCTGTGCATATATCGCTGCGACATGTCTTCGAAAAAAACTAAAGGGCCAAACATTTTAATTTTTACTTTAATTTTGTACTTATTTATTGAAAAAGCATAGCAATTTTTATTTCTATAAACATACAATTGGGAGTGAATTTCTTTGGTTCATTTTGATGAATTTGTGAGGCTATAACTATGTGAAGGAATCAACCAATGAAATCGGGGTTTTAAGAAGAGTTGTTTGATTTGCTATTGGCTATCTTCTTGTCATATATTGTTTGGTCGAGTCAGTAGCAGTTTCTGAAATAAGTGTGAAAAAAACATGGAAAAAGTATGTCGAAATTTTAACTTTTTGCAGTTGTGCTATTTTCAGTGCGAGGGTGATGTTTAATTGATTTTATCTCAAGAAAAAAATTTTAGATCTAATTAAGAGGAAGAATATTGCTTAAGAGAGAAAGCAATATTTCGAATAGTTCACGAGAAATAGACTCAATAATAAGTACGTATTATTCGAAAATTGTTAAAATCCACCTCCAGTCGAAGATTTTAAAAATTAATTTAAAAGAAAACCTTAGCTAATAATGCAAAACCCAACTAGGGATTTTCTTCCACCATCACAAGCTTCAATATTTTGGGGGTCTCGATTGGTTCAAGATTTTAAAGTTGAAAAATGTGTCACTGTGTTGTCGGTCTGTTAAAATTCCTATCCAACTTAGTGTATGTAATTTCGAACAGCGTTTTTTCAGAGAATGGACAAAATGTTTGATTTGTTGGCGAGCTTGGTCAGACGGGCTGAATACTCGTGAGGGTGTCTGGTTACTCTCTTATGTTCACTGTCCTGTGCGGCCCTTCTGGTGTTGTCGTGTGTTTGTGCCATAGGGTTGCTCTAGCTCCGAACATTGGGTCGAAACTAGTAGAATTATTATTAGTATTTTAATAGTCTAACCTGTGCCCGGCTGAAGTTTACTACGTTTTTAATTGTTTTACTCTGGAAAGGTATGATCCATATAGTGCGGTTTTCCTCTATACTAATATCAATAAAATTCACGGATACGAGAGATAAAGAAAATATTTACATAAATCTACATTTGAAGTTGCAAATGTGTAATTTAGCTCTACAGAATGTTAATGCCTAGATGTAGTTGTGCATTGTCGGTCCCGTCCGTATTGACCTTCTACCTAGACTTGTAAGTACGCATTTTAAGTTCTCCATAGTCGGTAAAGCATCGAGTAGAAACACTGTTTCTTTTTTCTTCCTAGGAGCTGTAAAAACTTTTTGCAGGTATATGAATGTTTTTAAATAAATGTTTTTAAATAAACATTTTTAGTTTTTTCAGATTTCTAAAAGCTTGCCAATTTAAATACACAGTGATAGAATTTGTTAAAACTTTGAAAAAAAAAATCCAGTATTTGGGTTCTGCTAAAATGGGAGTATCGTTAAAATATACCCAGACTGTTTTTTTCTGTTTCACAATTTTTTAAAAACAATATAATATATACGATTTCCAAACTATTATGGAATTCCAGTCTTTCGCCAAACTGTTAATTATATTGTTGGTTCTGAGTGAGTAGTATCAATTTTCGCGAATAATTCCCATGAACAGAAGATTTCTCCAAGTATAAATGCCCACCCAAAAAAGCACTTTAATTTTTTTATATCTATGAATAATATTAACAAAAATTTACACTTAGAATATTTTATACAAATTACATACTTTACTTCCATATACAAGATATGAACTTAACCATAAAGAAGAATATTTACTTACCTCATGCTTTTAAAATATTAATTAAAATGAATTAGTTATTCTCAAACATTTTTAAACCATTCCATTTATTTTTTCTTATACTTTTCTCTTTGCAGATTTTACAATAATAACATCAAAAACAATAAGACTAACAAATGTTCACTAATTTTAAGAAATATTTTTGATGTGTGGTTAATTAAGGTCCTGGCCACACACATACGTACAAACAACCACACCAGCCCACACACACATTCTTCAGTTGACCACATCAAAACTTTAGTGAAAGAAAACAACTGTTGAGGAAATAGAATAAGAAAGAAGGAAAAAAAGCATACACCACCTACATAACCACTTGCTTTGCATACAACAAATGTATATGTTGCCGAGCCATGGTATAGGTGTACTCAGCAGTGTGAATTCACTCACCAAGAAACACGCAGAAACAAAATGTGTTTTCAACAGCATACCGAAGATTGGCTGCCATCAACAAAGTCCTCAGCAGCAACAACATCATCGCCACCATCATCATTTTTAACAGCAACACCAACTCAGAGCAACTTAAAAACTATTTCTCATCCATCATTACCCACAACAACAAGAACGCAAGAATCAGCAGCAGAAACAACTGCAGCTACAAAAGCAAATGCAACTGAAACATTAAAGAGAGTGCCAGACTTTGTGAGTTGTAGCCACGCTACAACAACTTCCACATCAACAAGAAGAAGAAGATGACAACACTAGCAACAACAGCGGCAAGGACGAGTGGGGAAACAGCAACACATTAAGACAATAATGCTACCACCCACACGCAAATCTCCTGGCAAACTCATTCTCCCGCACCACCCGCTCTTAATACTCGTAGCCATCATCTGCCTTACAATACAAATCTCCAAAGCGTATCTGATAATTGTCCATGAAGATGCAGCACCTGGTACGGTAATATTCAATGCATCGGTATATAAATTGGGCGATATATAAATTGGGCGACCAAAAATAGAAGGAATTATCGTAGGTGGATGAAATTTGGTACAAGTGCTTATTATTGACCTAAAGAGAAACAGACAAAAAATGGATAGATCGGACAAAGATTTGGTATACTTCCCCTATAGTGGGTCTTGAGGATTTTACACTTTTTGGCCTACAAAATCTGTAATTCTCAACCAAATTCAATGAAAATTGGAAATTTTTATCTACTTATGTCTGAAAAGCAAATAACAAAAACTGGATAGATCGGACCAAGATTTGGTATACCTTCCATATAGTGGGTCTTGAGAACTTTATCCATTTGGTCTAAAAATCTTTAATTTTCAACCAAATTCAAAGAAAATTGGCAATTTTTATATACTTGTGTCTGAAAAGTAAATAACCAAAAACTGAATAGATCGGACCAAGATTTGGTATACCTCAGATAAAAAGGGTTTAAAAAAAGCTTTTTGTGCCCATAAAATCATTAATATTCGGCCAGATTCGATGAAAATTTACAGTTTGCTTAAAATTAGGACGAAGACAGTAATAAGTGCTGCAATTTCGTTGTTGGTTGACGTTTCAGAACGCATACCATACAAAGGACCCTTAATAAGTAATTATATTCCTGAATAATTAACTATTCTATACCATAAAATCACTATTTCACTATTTACCACTATATTTGTATTGTTATTATGTCTTTGTGCATATGTATGTAAAATGCAAAAATAATCGAGATGGACCCATGGTTCCTTTTGAGAATATGCATAGAATCACTTTCTGAGTCGATTTATGCATGTCCGCCTGTCTGTCCGTCCATGTATTTTAGTTAACAAAGTACAGGACGCATTTATGATCCGATTTGGATGAAATTTGGCACAGGTCACTTAATTGGCCCAAAGACGAACCCTATTGAAATTGGTAAAAATCGGTCGGAAAATCGGTATAGTTCCCATATATATTTTCGTCCCTTTTAAGGTAAATAGTGTACCAAAGTCCCTATATATCTTTAGATTAGCACGAAATTTGGCATAGCGTAATGAATTAGGTCTAGAATGATGTGTGTTAAGTTTCCTTAAAATCGGTTCAGATTTAGATATAGCCACATATATATCTTCGTCAGATTTAAGGTAAATGGTGTACCAAAGTCCCTATATATCTTTCGATTTGCACGAAATTGGCATATCGTACTTAATTAAGTCTAGAATATTGCACGTTAAGTTTCGTGAAAATCGGTTTGGATTTATATATCGCTCCTATATAAATTTTTGTCCGATTTAATGTAAATGGTGTACCAAAGTCCCTATACATATTTCGATTTGCACAAAATTTGGCATAGTGTACTGAAATGAGTCTGGAGTGATGTGTGTAAAGTTTCCTGAAAATCGGTTCAGATGTATATAAAGCTCCTATATATTTTTTCTTCCGATTTTATGTAAATTGTGCACTAAAGACCCAAAGTTTGTACGATTGCCACACAATTTTGTACAATAAACTGTAGTTAATATAAGTTAATCTCTGCCGTTCTCATTGAAATCGGTTCAGATTTTGATATAGCTTCTACATATATATTTTCGTCCGATTTTACACAAAATTGACACAAATTTTGCACAACATACTAAAGTTTTGAAATGTGGAAAGTTATGAAATCGGTTCAGCTTCTATATATATTTTCTCCCGAGTTTGGTAATTTTGTCCCATTGTAAGAAGCAACCCTATATCTGATCAAATGAAAAATTTAGTATAGGTTGCAGATTTCGACGTCTGTTAGCATTCATCTGTTGAATATACCCAAAGTGGTGAAGGGTATCATATAGTCAGCCCCGCCCGAATTTACTACTTTCCTTACTGGTTATTAATAACTAAATATTTCATATCGCTGGCTTATTTAGTAAAGGCAACAAATGCATTTTTCTAGAAATTGAGATTTTGATACAGTTATGTATACTAAGGCAAAACACATTGATTTAAAAAAATAAAAATATAGTTATCTCATTTTTTCTTGATGTTTTGTATTGATCATGTAAAGGCTCTAAGTTCACTTTTTATTTTGAGGATTTTGGACACGATTTTCAGCCGAATTGACTGTAATTTTGGTATTTTAAGTACTTATGGTGTAGCACACCTTTCAACAAAAAATTAACAATATTGGTCCCTATTTTAGGGTACCCCCCATATAACGTTATCCCCAATGTTCGGAATTTTGGAAGGCTTGGGCAGGCTTTTCAAACAGATTGGCTGTAATTTTATATTTGGGACTCTCATTGGGTACAAAATCTCCCCACCAAAAATGATCAATATTGGCCCAATTTTCGGAGTAGCCCTCATATTACGTTACACCCATTATTCGGTATTTTGGGATTTTTTTTGTACGTTTATCAATCGAATTGTTCTTATTTGATATTCTGGGTTTTCATTGGGTGTCGAATCATCCTACAAACAATTATCGATATCTGTCCGCGATTTAGTATAGCCCTCTTATATCTGTACTGCCAATTTTCGACAATTTGCTGATTTCGGTAAGTACAAGGTCCTAACCCAATTTTCCAGTAACCTATAGTTTGATATTTCATTTTCTTTTGGCAGTAATTTATCATGGCATAACAACCATATTGAATAAATAACCATACCAAAACAAGTCCCAAAAAGGGGAGTATTTCCTCAAATACTTGTTTTTTCATTTTGCCTTTGCGCAAATAAAAAAGAAATACAATACAACAACAAATTGCATTTACAGATTTAAAATAATTTTACTCAAAAAAAAGTTTGATTGTTTTTTGTCTCTTCTGAAAATTGTTGAAAAGTGACTTATTGTCTTTACATGTTAAGCCAGTGATACACTTTAGGTACTACATACATTACTGATGTATCATTCATCAGATTTTAAGAACATACATCAAGAATAAATTCAATATTGTCTTCCCAAATGTTAAATTTTGGGCCTTTATTTTATGGCTGTTCAAGGATATAACAGCGTCGGATTGTTATATAAAATACTGAATAAAATCCTTATTTGACTCGGCTCTACCAAATATTTTGGTTGTTCCCAATTATTTTGTGGCATGACTTGATAGCATCTTGTGAATGTCAATCCAAAGGTACTGTGCTATACATCTCCACTGCCATGTACGAAAAATTTTGTGTATAAACTTTCTATAAAGGTAATGCAAGTGCGTTGCCTAATTTTTTCCTAAAGAAGGACTAAATAATACGTTAAATTAGTATAATCTTCAAGCTGACCATATCTAATTCAAGCTGACCAAATCTAATTGAAAAGCAAAATTTTAATACTATTTCAACTATATCTCCGCTTCTGAAAACAATATTTTCCAATTAATTGCAAAGTTTATGTAAAATATTGTATGATTACTATGTTCTGAATCAGTCCTTCTCCTTCCCATTTGAGCCTCAATAAGTTTTTTAATGGTATGCATAACATATTCGATCCATAACATCTAACTATTTCGTGGATGTGTCATATTTTTATATCCTTCACCACACTGTGGTACAGGGTATTATGTCTTTGTGCAGGAAACGAGATAGACACATGGTTCCTTTTGAGAATATGCATAGAATCACTTTTTAAGCCGATTTATGCATGTCGTCCGTCCATGTATTTTTGTGAACAAAGTACAGGTCGCATTTGTGATCCGATTTGGATGAAATTTGGCACAGTTCACTTATTTAGTCCAAGGACCAAACCATATTGAAATTGGGAAAATCGGTTCAGATTTAGATATAGCTCCCGTATATATTTTCGTCCGATTTTATGTAAATGGTGCACCAAAGTCCCTATATATCCTTCGATTTTCACGAAATTTGGCATAGCGTACTGAATGAAGTCTAGAACGATGTGTGTAAAATTTCGTGAAAATCGGTCTAGATTTAGATATAGCTCCCATATATATTTTCGACCGATTTTAGGTAAATAGTGCACCAAAGTCCCTATATATCCTTCGAAATTTTGCATAGCGTACTGAATTAAGTCTTTAACGACGTGTGCAAAATTTCGTGAAAATCGGTTCAGATTTATATATAGCTCCCATATATATTTTCGTCCGATTTAATGAAAATGGTGTACCAAAGTCCCTATATATCCTTTGATTTGCACGAAACTTGGCATAGCGTACTAAATTAAGTCTAGAACGATGTGTGTTAAATTTCGTGAAAATCGGTACAGATTCAGATATAGCTCCCATATATATTTTCGTCCGATTTTATGTACATGGTGCACCAAAGTCCCTATATATCCTTCGATTAGCACGAAATTTGAGGTAGCGTACTGAATTAAGTATAGAACGATGTGTGTTAAATTCCGTGAAAATCGGTTCAGATTTAGAACTAGCTCCCATATATATTTCCGTCCGATTTTTTGTAAATGGTGCACCAAATTCCCTATATATCCTTCGATTTGCACGAAATTTGGATTTTTAAGTTAATGAGGAACTTAAAATGTGGCCGAATGCAAAAAACATACTGAAATAAGTGTAACCTAACATGAGTTTCGATGAAATCGGCTTAGATTTCGATATTTTGCTTTAAATTTATTTACATAATTTTGTCCCATTGTAACAAGCAACTCTATATCTAACCAAAATTTAGTATAGGTTTCAGAATGACATGTTTAATTTCATGTTAATGGTCATTCAAAAGTGCGAAGTCTGTTAGGATTCCATCTGTTGGATATTTGGATATATCCAAAGGGGAGAAGGGTATCGTATAGTCGGCCCGTCCTACTTTACTACTTTCCTTAGTGGTTTAATAAGGTGGTCACTAAAAAAACGTAAATAACCTTTAAGTCCGCAAGTCTTCGCAGCTAATTTTTTTTTACACGTTGAAGAACACCCTTTTCACAACTCAAATAAAAAAATAATTAGGACGAAACTTATGTAAACTTTTTTGTTCTGCTCCACTAACAATTATCAGATTTGAACCTTTGTATAGACAAAACCAGTTGACGGACGTATCAGTACCAAATTTCATATTTATTCTACTTGGAGTGTTTTCTATCAATTCTAATCAATAAATTTGTCTTCCGAGAAAGTTGATTTTGACCATTTTTGGCCGTGTACGTGACACTGTGGAGCGCCATTACAAAATTAATGCCCACAAATTGGCCATTTCGTAGGCATTAAAATCAATCTCAAAGACGGCCAGATACTATTGAGGAAACCACTGAATTGTGATGGAATCTGTTATCCCAACCTGTTCACATTCTATGTGGACTCGACATCGAATTGTTTTGTAGCATCGCCTATTACACGTTGCCCATAAGGATGTCCTAGACCCATCTTTAAGTATACCGATCGTCATATCTCGACTAGCTGAGTCGATCTAGACATGTGTGTCCGTCCGTCCGTCCATTGTAATTTGTAAACACGATACAGGCCACAGTTATGGGCCAATCTTCACGAAATTTTGCATGTAGGATGGGTTCGGGTCAATGAAGACCCCTATTGTTTGATAAAGATCGGTTAATATTTAGGGGACGAAATGGACCAAAAACTAAATTTTTGTCCGATTTTCTGGTCGCTCTAGAGGCCGCAATTATGGCCCAACCATCGCGAATTTTTACATAGAGAGGGAGATCGGGCCAAAGAATATGCATGCCTGTTTTGATAAAGATCGGTCAATATTTAGCGGGTCAAATGGACCCTGACTTTTGTGTGAAAAATGACAAAATTTGTATTCCATGGCGTATATATTTACTCCTGAAAGACATAGACCCGAGAAGTTGATAGTATATCCAGGAGGAGTGGATGGCCTTTAAATTGATAGCAATTATATTGTCGTATGTACTCGGATGTGGGAGTTACACATAAATATTTACAGGTGCTTACGTACTCAAATATTATTTAGTAACCCATTACCACACTAGAGGGTGGAAATATAGCGCTGATCGCTTTAAAATTTTGAATGAGGATACAGTTACGGTCAAGGAGAACGCCTATAATTTTCGGTAATGATCAGATAATAATATTGGGATGCTGTGGACCGAAAACATAATTTTTGGTTTTTTTTCGAGTTGATCTATAGGTCACAATTGAAAGCCGAACATAACAACAGAACCTACGGTGAAGGGAATCTGGACAAGTAATTAAAAAGGCTGTACTGGATATTAGTAATATTGGCTGAACTCTAGAGGTCAAGAGGTTTCATATATCGCGAAATATTGCCCAATCTCAGACTAAAGAACCACACAAAGTTACATTTCCGTGGATGTTGTGTAGGGTATCATATGGTCGGCCCCGTCCGACTATACTGCTCCGCTCACTGGTTTTAATAATTATTTTTTATTTTTTATACCCTTCACCACACTGTGGTACAGGGCATTATGTCTTTGTGCATATGTTTGTAACAGGCAAAATGAAACGAGATAGACACATGGTTCATTTTGAGAATATGCATAGAATGGATGAAATTTGGCACAGCTAGTCTATTTGGCCCAAGGACGAACCCTATTGGAATTGGGAAAAATCGGTTCAGATTTACAAATAGCTCCCATATATATTTTGGTCCGATTTCATGTAACTGATATCTCAAAGTCCATATATATATTCCGATTTGCACGAAATTTGTCAAAGCGTACTGACTTTAGTCTAGAATGATGTGTGTAAAATTTCTTGGAAATCGGTCCAGATTTAGATATAGCTCCCATATATATTTTGGTCCGATTTCATGTAAATGATATCTCAAAGTCCCTATATATCTTCCGATTTGCACGAAATTTGGCATGGCATACTGACTTGAGTCTAGAATGATGTGTGTAAAATTTCTTGTAAATCGGTTCATATTTAGATATAGCTCCCATATATATTTTCGACCGAATTAATGTAAATGGTTCACCAAAGTAAATGGTTCTTGAATCTAGAATGATGTGTGTTAAGTTTCGTGAAAATCGATACAGATTCAGATATAGCTCCCATATATATTTTCCCCCCATTGGTGCACCAAAGTCCCTATATATCTTTCGATTTGGACGAAATTTGGCATAGCGTACTAATATGAGTAAGTTTCATGAAAATTGGTGCAGATTTAGATATAGCTCCCATATATTTTCGCCTGATTTAATTTTACTTTTTTATTTTGAACGAAATTTGATATAGCGTACTGAAATGAGTCTAGAATGATGTGTGTAGATTTTCCTGAAAATTGTCCGATTTTAAGACCCAAAGTTAGGACGATTGCCACACAATATGTGACAAGTTTTGCTGAAATCAGTTCGGATTTAGATATAGCTCCCATATATATTTTCTTCCGATTTTAAATAAATGGTGCACCATAGACTCAAAGTAAGGCCGAATGGTACAAAATTTTAAACAATGTACTTAAGATAGTGTAGTTTTTTAGTCAAATAGATATAGCTCCCATATAGTTTCGTCCGATTTTAAGTGGGACACAAGGTCCCAAAATATGTCTATTAGGAACTAAAAGTGTATAAATTAGTCTAACTTAGTCTATAGCTTTCATATCTATTTCCAAGTAAATGGTGCACCAAACTCTTTATGGTTTTCAGAATAGAATGACTTAATTGAGTGTTACTTGGGCTCTAAATATTCAACGGGTGTGCGATTGATATTTGCTTTAAATCGGTTTACAGAATTTGGTCCCATTGTAACAAACGAATCACATGTTTATATTGATCTAAGTCGGTTCACATTTATATTAATGATACTTTTTAAATATCCAATTTATGGTTATGGGTATCATATAGTCGGCCCCGTCCGACTTTACTACTTTCTTTACTGGTTTTAATTAATTTAATTAATTATAATTTTTTATGAATTCTATTTAACACACTTCATTTCCCTTTTCCATTTATTGTTTTCATTTCAGATGACACTGGAACTCTGCAAGACGAAGAAATTCTAACATTCCGCATAGATGACCGTACTGGTGTTTTTGCCATGTGCACTTCCCTGGATCGTGAGACATCGGATAGTTATAATATTATCATGAAAACCAAATATGTTGGGCATTACCAAATTCACCAATTAATGTGCTCAATTGGGATGTCAAACCGATAACCCGATTATAAAAATATTCAATTACACCTGCTCTCCAAATGCAGCCTGAACCCCACAACCGCCATCCATATTATTCATCTGCACCTGCATCCATACCTCCAATTATGCGGTCATTATTGATGTTATAGATAGAGGAGGACTGTATGTATTTCTATCGTAGGTTAACGGCGATGCGTGATATTATTAATAGCTCGATGGGTTTCTACTTTACCATCGTTTCCATGGTCAGTGTTGTTAAATCTTGATTGAGAAAAAAAAATAATTGTTTAAAAAAAATGCTAAAATTGTAAAAAAAACCAGAAGAAGTACCTAAAAATCACTATTAAGAAATTTTGTTTGTAATTAATAATGAGATATGTACAAATTAATGTTTATACCTAAATATGAATAAAGATATGAAATTCATTTAAAAATAATAAATCGATGGTAAACTTCAATAAAAATTGCATCATATTACATTTAATGCCAAAGTTCAAAGATGAGCTATATCGGTCCACGTTTAGGCATAGCCCCTTTCACTCATTTTCACCCGAATTCGCTGAATGCTTAATGCTATGATACATATGATATTTACTCTAAATGAATACGTAATGCCAAATTATAGGGACTTCCGTTTCAAAATGAAGTTAGAAATATTAACATAAATCAATATTAATAATATTTCTGCATATACATATATGATATTTTTTCATATTATATATTATCTTCCAAGAAGACAATATACCAAAAGCGGGACCGTTATATGGGGTCTATTTCTAAGCATGGAGCGATATCCACAATTTCATCAGATAGAGAGGCTTAGCTAAATTAACTAGAAATTTATTATGTATAAACCAGTGAGCGGAGCAGTATAGTCGGACGGGGGCCGACAATACGATACCCTACACAACTACCAAGGAACTCTATTTTTTTGCGGATGTTTATACCGAGTCTGGGTAATATTTCGTGATATTTACCACCCTCTTGCTCGATTAGAGGTCAACAGTACCTTTTCCTTAAATTTCATCCCAAATTTTTAATTTGATCATCATCGAAAATTGAAGGCGTTGTCCTTGACCATGACTGGAACTTCATGGAAAATTTCAAATCGATCAGCGCTATATTTCCGCTCTCTAATTTGGTAATGGGTTACTAAATAATATCTGAATACGTAAGCACCTGTAAATATTTGAGTTTAACTCCCACATCTGAGTACATACCACAATATAATCGGTGTGAATTTAAAGGTCAACCACTCCTTTTGGATATACTATCAACTCCTCGCGCCTTTATCCTTCAGGAGTTAATATATACGCCATAGAATACAAATTTTTCACACAAAAATCGGGGTTCATTTGGCCCGCTAAATATTGACCAATCTTTATCAAAACAGACATTCTTATTCTTTGACCCGATCCTCTTCTCCATATAAAATTTCGTGACATTCGGGCCATAATAGCAGCATATGGAGCGACCAGAAAAAAACGACAAAAATTAAGTACTTGGTCCATTTCATCCCCTAAATATTAACCGATCTTTACCAAAAACAATAGGGGTCTTCATTGGCCAGAATATTGGTCCATAACTGTGGCCTGTATCGTGTTTACAAATTATAATGGACAGACGGACACACATGTCTAGATCGACTCAGCAGTCGAGATATGACGGTCGGACCAATATTTCGCTGCGTTACAAACTCTTGGGGCTGCACAAAGCTATAATACCCTGACAACGTAGTTGTGTAGGGTATAAAAATTAAGGGGAAATATGGCGTATTAAATTATTTTCTAATTTATTAAGTACTAGCTGGACCCGTGGCGCTTCGCTGCCCCTACTTAAGTATTAACACATTATCTTTGTTTTAATAATAATCATTTCAAGTTAGCTGTGATGATAATCCACCAGAGATTTTTGAATCTTATAACTTTTTATCCAAAATCCGCCTCTTTGCATTTGTATATCTCACTTATACTGTTGGTACATACTTTTATAGAATTAATACGCGTTTTCTCCAATAGATGTAAAATTTGTGAAACCTAAAAACAAAATCTAAAATTGAAATGTTTTTTTTTCAAACTGACAAAATGAAAAAAAATATATAATGTCAATATTTTTTCATTTTACAAAAATTTTTATCCATTATATGATGATAATGAAGAGATGAAAAACAGCAGACGTTAACGGAATTATTTAACTGGTGGTTATTGTTATTACTGATAACATAATATGAACAAAAATTATTAGTCGAAAATTCTTGATTTGAATTAATTTTTTAAATCCTGGTCATTTAAGATTGGATGTGTAATTATCTGAGTATAATACACATGTTTATGAACCAATTTATTTAAGATATTTAAGATATGCATACAAACTATATATTAGTTCAGAGGTATGATTACTTTTGATGCTATAAATTCCCCGCCCCCCCATTGTGTCACGCCAATTTTTATATGGATGTTGCGTATTTGTCACCAAGTTACACAGACAAATTTTGAAGTTGGAATCTGTAACCCTTCTTAATATAAAGAAATGTAATATTATTTCAGATGTACGATTACTTTCGATGCTATAACTCTATATCCACGCGGATTTTTTAAAGTGTGTATAGTCTATGTTATTTCCCTGGGATGAGTCTAGAAGCGAAACATTTTTTTTCCTTCATGTAAATTATTTAAGTGCAACGGAGAGTGCATTTCCCCCAATCGTTCCACGCTCAATTTTGTATGGATGATGTGTATTAACACCTACGTTATTCAGACAAATTTTAAAGACGGTACATGTAACGGTTCTTAAGATATACGCATATTACATGTTCAGAAATTTTGAGGTATGTTAACTACTGATGCTATAACTCTGCATCCACGCGGAATTTTAGAAGTTTATATAGCCTATGTTACTTTCAGGCCATGCCCCGACATACAGCGTAAATCTCATTAAGATCTGTTCAGTGGTTTTTGCGTCTATCGGTAACATACAAACAAACAAACAATTTTTTTCTATTTTATATATATAGATAAAATTTAAATAAAACCAGTAAGGAAAGTTCAAAAGTCAGACGGGGCCGACAATATGATACCCTTAACCAATTTGGGTACATACAAGAGATGTTAATATCTACAATATCCTGTAGATAGAACAGACATAGAATCTGTGGAAGACCATTGAGATGGAATGTGCTATCTAGACAGATATTTGAACCAATTGAAAACCCCCATACACATACCATTATGAAATCAATGAAAAATTGCATTCCAAACTGGCACTACCATTTGTATGAAATCCAGTAAAATTTTCATCATATTTTCATTTTCACATCCATTGCATACACCATTTGTTTTTTGTTGTCACTATATATCCAATTTATGAAAATTTTTACTCAATCGGACGATTTTTGGGAGTTTGGTGTATCATTCACAAAAAATCGGACGAAACTATATATGCGAGCTATATCTAAATCTAAACCGATTTTAATAAAACTTCGCAGACATCAGTCTGGATATAATACAGTACGTCGTGTAAATTTTTTTCTCAATTGGACAAATAATGGGAGTTTGGTGCATCGTTCACATAAAATTGGCAAACTATATATGGGAGCTATACCTAAATCTGATCCGATTTTAATAAAACTACGCAGACGTCAGTCTGAACATAATTCAATACGCTGTGTAAAATTTTGTCCCAATCGGGCAAATATTGGGAGTTTGGTGCATCATTCACATAAAATCGGACGAAACTATATATGGGAGTTATATCTAAATCTGAACCGATTTTATTGAAACTTTGCATACAGGAGTACGGACCTGATTCAGTGCGCTGTGCAAAATTTTGTCCCAATCGGGCAAGTATTGAGTGTTTGGTGCATCCTTTATATAAAATCGGACGAAAATATATATGGGAGCTAGATCTAAATCTGAACCGATTTTCTCCAATTTCAATAGAGTTCGTCCTTGGGTCAAATATGTTAACTGTGCCAAATTTCATCAACATCGGATAATAAATGCGACCTGTACTTTGTTCACAAAAATACATGGACGGACATGCGTAAATCGACTCAGAAAGTGATTCTATGCATATTCTCAAAAGGAACTATGGGTCTATCTCGATTCCTTTTGCCTGTTACAAACACATGCACAAAGACATAATACCCTGTACCACAGTGTGGTGAAGAGTATAATCAGAGATCAGAGTTCAAAACAACATTCCATAGAAGTTCCCCGTTTATAAAATAATAAGGAATCTCTTTAAATGATTAGCATTGATATGTTGTTATTATATCATAACAAAAGGGCAGAAATTACATATTGACAATTATTGACTTTGTTATGATCTATATTTATGCTTTTATGTCTTTGTTTAATAAGAGTGTGCATTCCATTTTAAAGTCTCCATTTCGTTGTACATTTGATATTTTAAAGCATAATATCTCCTGAAATTAAAATCACATATCTCGTTTGTTATAATTTAATATTTATGTTTTTCTCTTCTCTGTAACAAGACGGGTCATTCTTTTTAAAGTCATTTAATTGGGGTATTCACGGGTCTCATAGATTTGAAAAAAAAAAAACAAAACATGCAAAGCTTGCAACTTTATGATATATTATCAGCAAAGCAAGGTTATTCATTTACATCACAAACACACACTACAAACAAACACGCAACTATTTAAACACATTGCTGCATAACATACATACGTTAAGGTTCCCAAACGTCTGTGTCATAAATTTCTACTCAAGAAGTATGGCTTAATTTCATACTGAAAATCTGACGTGCCGTTGCCGCACAGACGAATATAGGTGGCAATGTTAAATGCGACTGTAATACAAATATACCCACTCAAGTAAATATATTGGTATAGCGTCTTGTGAGGAGGGAAATATTTTTAATAATTTTCTGTCAAGATAAATTATGTATGCAAACTTTGTACAAAGAAACCATTAGATGTAACAAATACCAAAGCAATATTGCGCATACATAGAGGGATACGAAGACATGAACACGTTTGTTAATAAGAGGATGTTTGATAGATAGATGTAAGGAAAAGAGTTCGGCTTGTAATAGATTATCCTAATATGGTATTCTGTTTCCGTTATTGATAAAGTTTGGCAATATTTCCAGTTACGAGGTGCATTAGGAAATAAAACGCAAGGAACGTTCGAGAATCGGACGTGTCGTCTATATTATATCATTCGCTACATTGTGTATATAACACTAGATTGCCGAAGGCGGTCATTTTGGCCGTTCTTCAATTTCAAGTGTAAAAACAACTGTGCATATAATAACACTGTTTTTAATTTGGTGACTTTTTGTACCACATAGAATTGCGTTTATTATAAAGAAGTCATCAAATTTTAAAATGCTGTGTCATTCTATACACAGGTGTTTTTGTACTTGAAAAACGGTCAAAATGACCGCCTTCGGCAATCTAGTGTTAAACTCAATTCAAGCTAAATTGTGTAACCGTAAAGATACAACATCTTAAATGCCGACTCATTCCAATTGATGGTTTTTTGCTCATTTACGATATCGTGACAACAGAACAAACCATGATATGCATTTTTAAGCTCTATACCAAGGTTTATTCATAAGGTTAACAGGGAGGAGAATTCAAATTCTTCATTGACTGTCAAATTTATTGTTTGAAAAATAAACAAAAAAAAATTTTTATTCGAACCAAAGTATATGTGCACATAACTACGTTTTCTTGAAAGATATTTTGAGTTGTTGTCCTGTTCAGGTTGGTATTTCGCGATTAAAATGTTGACAGCATGAGAAGCCTGCTAACTTTATGAATAAACCTTGGATGAAACTTTCAGAAAAAAACAAATTTATTTGCCTGAGAATATTGAGAGAAGTTTTGGCCAACTTCGATAATTACACCCTTCACCACACTGTGGTGCAGGGTATTATGGCTTTGTGCATATGATTGTAACAGGTAAAAGGAAACGAGATAGACACATGGTTCCTTTCGAGCATATGCATAGAATCACTTTCTAAGTCGATTTATGCATGCCCGTCCGTCTGTCCATGTTAAATAGTAAACAAAGTACAGGTCGTATTTATGATCCGAATTGGATGAAATTTGACACAGGTCACTTATTCGGCCCAAGGACGAACCCTATTAAAATTGGGAAAACCGGTTAAGATTTAGATATAGATCCCATATATATTTGTTCGATTTAATGTAAACGGTCCCTTTATATATTTCGATTTACTCGGAATTTGGTGCAGTCTAATGATTTAGGTCTACAATGATGTGTGTCAAGTTCCTTGAAAATCGGTCCAGAATTGTATATAGCTCCCATATATAGTTTCGTCCGATTTAATGTAAATGGTGCACCAAAGTCCCTATATATCTGAATGATGTGTGTTATGTTTCGTGAAATCAGTTCAGATATAGATATAGCTCCCTTATATATTTTCTATGGATTTAATGTAGCTCCTATATATATTTTCTTCTGATTTTATGTAAATTGTGCACTAAAGAACCAAAGTTGGTCCGATTGCCACACAATTTTGTACAATGAACTGTAGTTAATATAAATTTATCTCTCTATATATAAGCGCTAAGCCTTCCCTGAACTTCCACGAACATTTCAAGACTAAGATCAGATAAATCCGTTCAGCCGTTCCCGAGTTTTAGGGAGACTAACGAACAGCAATTCATTTTTATATATAAAGATTACTGAAAAATAAAAAATGTTAAAAAAAGTGCTAGGGGCTAGATCACTTTTTTTGGTGCTAAACGAGTTTAAAAAGTGCTAAATCTAGCACTAAAAGTGCTAAATTGGCAACACTGCTTACAACCTATACATACCATACAAATTACTTCACATAACATAGCTTATATTTTCAAACCAAATAAATCTTGATTTTATGGAAAACGTGAGCAAATAATGATAGCGATTAATCTTACTCTCTCTATTCGATTTCTTATTATTTAATTCTAATAAAATATGAATTTGTTTCCATATACAATAGTTTTTTTCAAAACAATGACAATTAATTGTAAAAAATTAACATATTTTGAGAATTTTTCATAATTAGCAATTACTTAAAGATATACGCTGCCCATTTTCACTCAAAATATGTCCAAAAATAACTACGAAGAGACCAAACCATAAAGGTTCGATATAAAATGTGTGGAAATCAATCCTTACACATGTCATTCTGCAATCTATTCCATACTTTGTAAATAGACATTAAGCAAAGTGCAATGTTTATGCTTCACTGTTTAAAATGTAATATCAATCAAGCACCCATTGATTATTTGGTTTACAATGAACATAAATAGGTCGAAATTATATATGGAAGCTATTCTATATCTATATCTAAACCGATTTCAAGGAAACTTGGCCGATATTAATTTATATTAATTTCAGTAAGTTTTGCCAATCGGCCTAGCTATGGGTTTTTAGTACACCATTTACTTAAAATCGGACTAAAGTATATATAGAGGCTATATATAAATCTGAACCAATTTCAAGAAAACTTGACACACGAAAGGTTATAGTAACTTCAGTACATTGTACAAAATTGTGTGCGGGTCGGTCAATCTTTGGTTCTTTAGTGCACAATTTACATTAAATCGGACGAAAATATATATTGGAGCTATATCTAAATCTGAACCGATTTTAACTCATCATTCTGGATCCATTTCAGTATCCTATGGCTACCCTCATGCAAATCGAAAGATATATAGGGACTTTGGAGATCCATTTACCTTAAATCGGACGAAAATATATATGGGAGCTATATATAAATCTGAACCGATTCTAACACATCATTCTGTACCCAATTCAGTACCCTATGCCAAATTTCGTGCAAATCGAAAGATATATAGGGACTTTGGAGACCCATTTACCTTAAATCGGACTAAAATATATATGGGAGCTATATATAAATCTGAACCGATTTCCTCGAAATTTGGCACACGTCATTCTTGACCTAATTCAGTACTCTGTGCCAAATTGCATGCAAATCGAATGATATGTAGAGACTTTGGTGCACCATTTATATATGGGAGCTTTTTTCCAATTTCAATAGGGTTCGTCCTTGGGCCAAATAAGTGACTTTTGCCAAATTTCATCCAAATCGGATCATAAATGCGACCTGTACTTTGTTTACAATTTAACATCTACAGACGGACAGACGGACGGACATGCATAAATCGACTCAGAAAGTGATTCTATGCATATTCTCAAAAGGAACCATTTGTCTATCTCGTTTCCTTTTTCCTGTTACAAACATATGCACAAAGACCACAGTGTGGTGAAGGGTATAATCAGCTGGTTGTTTTATTTAATAGAATGAATCCCACTAAAAATTATCAATATTGGTAAATTCTTTGAGGTAGCTTCCATATAACGGTACTCACAATATTTGGTTATTACGGAGATTGGTCCTGTGGCTGTAATTTTTAATTTTGAATGATCAAAAACCTCATTACCAAAAATTATCAATATTTTCCAAGTTTCCGGGTAGCCTTCATATAAGGTTTTCGTCCATTGTTCGGTATTTTCTCATGTGGTGTCAAATCTTCCTACCAAAAATTAATACATATCCATTCCTATTGTAGTAGCTGTAATAAGTCATTCCGGAATATTGGGGGGTTAACACACATTTTTTGCGGAAAAATACAGGTTCCGCCCCATTTTTGGTATTATAAAGACTTTGACCGAATTTTTCTTTAATTAAAAACTTATTCCCAGAAATAATGCACTATAACTTAACGTTCTATAAAGACGCCACACACATTTTCCCGTTTAATTTTCGGTATGTTAAAGCCATTACAAATATTGAGGTATTTGTAATTATATAGTCACATCTGAAATTTTGGTTTAAATGTTTTTGGCAGATTTTTATACCCTTCACCACACTGTGGTACATGGTATTATGTCTTTGTGCATATGTTTGTAACAGGCAAAAGGAAACGAGATAGACACATGGTGCCTTTTGAGAATATGGATAGAATCACTTTCTCAGTCGATTTATGCATGTCAGTCCGTCCGTCTGTCCTTCTGTAGATGTTAAATTGTAAACAAAGTACAGGTCGCATTTATGATCCGATTTGGATGAAATTTGTCACAAGTCACTTATTTGGCCCAAGGACGAACCCTATTGAAATTGGGAAAAATCGGTTCAGATTTAGATATAGCTCCCATACATAGTTTCGTCCGATTTGAGGTAAATGGTGCACCAAATTCTCTACATATCATTCGATTTGCATGAAATTTGGCACAGAGAACTGAATTAGGTGCAGAATGATGTGTGCCAAGTTTCGAGAAAATCGGTTGAGATTTAGATATAGCTCCCATATATAGTTTCATCCGATTTAAGGTAAATGGTGCACCAAAGTCCTTATATATCATTCGATTTGCACGAAACTTGGCATAGAGTACTGAATTAGGTCCAGAATAATGTGTGCTAAGTTTCATGAAAATCGGTCCCGATTTAGATATAGCTCCCATATATATTTTCGTCCGATTTAAGGTAAATCTGTCTCCAAAGTCCCCATATATCTTTCGATTTGAACGAAGTTTAGCATAAAGTACTGAATTAGGGCAAGAATGACGTGTGCCAAGTTTCGAGGAAATCGGTTCAGATTTATATATAGCTCCCATATATATTTACGTCCGATTTAAGGTAAATAGGTCTCCAAAGTCCCTATATATCTTTCGATTTGCACGAAGGTTGCCATAGGGTACTGAATTGGGTACAGAATGCTGTGTTAAAATCGGTTCAGATTTAGATATAGCTCCAATATATATTTTCGTCCGATTTAATTTAAATTGTGCACTAAAGAACCAAAGATTGGCCGACCCGCACACAATTTTGTACAATGTACTGAAGTTAGTTAGTTAGTTTGAAAAGAGGGTGGTTTAAAAAACCACCACATGTCCATTATGGGGCATACACTTAAGCCATAGTAGGCCTGTTGTGCGCGGAAGGAAAGGTATTTAGATTGGAATTATTCTTAAGTTTTTTGTTTGGTCTCCATATTTTTCTAGGAATTCTGTGTTTTTACAGAAGTCCTTTAGTATTTTCCATTCACACCCCTTAGGTCATAAAGTTCAGGAATAGTGTCGGTTTTCAAGAATTGGGTTCGGATGACTGCAAAAGCTGGGCAGTGGCATAGAAAATGTTCCAACGTTTCGTTGTCTTCCCCACACGCTCTGCACCTGCTGCTTCCCGAACACCCAATATTGTGTAAATGTGACTGCAGGTTAAGGTGTCCTGTGAGAATGCCTATCAGTCTGCTTAGTTCTTTCTTGTTTAGCGTGAGTATTTGCTTAGTCTTATCCTCATTTGGGTCTCCCCGTAAGATTTTTGTGTTTTTTCCAGTCCTTTCGTTATTCCAGAGTGTTTTGTGCGCCTCTTTCGCCCATGACCTCATTTCTAGACGTGAAGCGCTGAAAGGTCTATGTACTGAAGTTACTATAACCTTTTGTGTGTCAAGTTTTCTTGAAATTGGTTCAGATTTATATATAGCCTCTATATATACTTTAGTCCGATTTTAAGTAAATGGTGTACTAAAGACCCATAGCTAGGCCGATTGGCAAAACTTACTGAAATTAATATAAATTAATATCAGCCAAGTTTCCTTGAAATCGGTTTAGATATAGATATAGAATAGCTTCCATATATAATTTCGACCTATTTATGTTCATTGTAAACCAATTGATATTACATTTTAAACAGTGAAGCATAAACATTGCACTTTGCTTAATGTCTATTTACAAAGTATGGAATAGATTGCAGAATGGCATGTGTAAGGATTGATGTTGGTAGGTTTACTTTTATATAAAGTTCGCATTCGTAAGTTCCTTCAATTTCATGTCAATTTTCCTTCAAAAAACGACATCTGTAAAGATACATATGTAGAATATCCCCAAAGTGGTGAAAGGTATCATATAGTCGGCCCAGTCCGACTTTACTATTTTCCTTACTGGTTTTTTTTTTTAATTTTGCTGGATGGATGAATATCAGAAGACATTCGGAAAAGAGGCCCTATTTTAAGATACTTGACCTAGATTATTTTTCTTTCAGGTGGTAATGTGGTGGTTATATCCCTAATCGTTGGTCAGTGTTTTTGAACTCAAACGCTTCCCCACCAAACAAAACCTACGTGCCAAATTTCAAGTTTCTAGCTTAAACCGTTTCGTCTGGGCGTTGATATTCAGCCAGTCACTTATAACGCAACTCTTATCTTAATATATAAAAGACTGACAGATCATCGCAAAGACGAAACGGCTGAAATTAGAAGCTTGAAATTTTGAGTGTGGGTTGTTGTTGGTGTGTAGGCGTGAGATAAGGCTGGGTTTTGGAAATTCGAACTAGAAGGGTACGAAATGTACTAAATTGCACCATATATGGTACCCTCTGTATTAGGCGAACGCGAAGAGTTAGAATTCTTAAATTTGGAATGTGGGTCACTGATTGAAATGTAGAAAGCTGTACAAAAGGGTTTTTGGAAATTTAACCTATAAGTGTACTAAAAGTACTAAACATTACATTACTAAATCTCCAACTTTTTTACGGAATAAAGGTTGGGAAGTGGTGTTGATGTATGGAAATAGTTTAAAAAATTCGTACTTATGTGTATAAAAAGTACAAAATGTTAGTAAATTTAGTACTATTTGCATTTAGTTGAGTGTATAGAGACGGACTCCTGAATATCGGAAATAGGACTACTATTGGAGTACGGGATTGAGGTAGATTTAAAATATTGTACTTATATGTACGAAAAGTACTTAATAGTACTAAATTTGGTGCAAGTTGGATTTAGGTGAACAGATAAAGCTGGAGTCTTCAAATTGGGAATTAAATGACTGTGCAGTGTAGGATTGAGGTAGTTTTGAATTTCGTACATAATGGTACAAAAAGGGCTAAATGGTACAAAATTTAGTACATTTTTGATTTTGCTTGAACGGATAGAGCTGAAAACATAAAATTTGGAATTCAGATTGCTGTTGAAGATTGAGCTATAGACACAACTTTTATAAATTCGTATTGATGTGTACGAAAAGTACTTAATGGCACTTTATTTGGTAAAATTTGGATTTGGGTGAACGGAGATAGCTGGAATCCTAAAATTTGGAATAATGGTTGCTGTTGGAGTATAGATTTAAGATACGGAAGCATAGTACTTATGTGTACTAAAGTACTAAATGGTACCAAATAGTTTACAAATTGTTACAGTTGAAGTACAAGATTGAGATATGTCGGTAGTTTAGAAATTTCGTCTTTATGTATACTAAATTTCGTATAATTTAGATTTAAGTGAACGGATAGACATGGAAAACTTAAGTTTGGAATGAAAGTTATTGAAATTTCGTACTTATGAATATTAAGATAGGTTTGGAATGTGGGTACGAAAAGTACAGAATGGTACCAAATCTGGTACAATTTGGTTTTTAATGAACAGGCAGAGCAGGAGGTCTTAAATTTGGACTTACGATCACTATTTGAAAGCAGGATTGAGGTACATTTGGAAATTCGTACTTCTGAGTACAAAAAGTACTAAATTTTGTACAATTTGAACATTGGTGGAATTAAGATTGTCGTTAAAATGAAGGATTGATGAAGTTTTAGAAATGTTTACTTATGAGCATGAGAAGTTCCAAATGTGAAACAATTTGGATTTGGTTGACTTGAGAATCTCGAATTTTTATGTAATAAATTTACAGTAAATTAAATAGAAAATGCACTAAATTTGAAATGTGGTTTACTGATGGAAGGTAAGAAAGAAGTTTTTGGTATTAACTGGTACTATATATATATATATATATATAAGTAACTAGGCATTTTACTAAGAAGTGGTATCTAGCTAATTGATAGACTACAACTCACCAGCTAATGCACTATCATTTCTGACTACTGAAATGGCTGGTTACTCGTAAGGCAGGCAGGGGACAATTGACTTCCCCAATGACATACCCATTTTAAATTCAGCAGTCCACTATGGTTTTTTACGTTTATTTTGGCATAAACTCTAATTTTAAAGCTATTGTATTGAAATTTGGTTTGTATACATTTTTTATGCTACCAAGATGACCTACCAATTTTCATATGATTTGGGGCACTATTTCATATAGCTGCTATATTGCCGACTTGACCCAATTTTTTTTGTTTATGAAGCTATTGAAGTGAAATTTGGTTTGTATACATTTTTATGCTCCCGAAATGACGTACATAGTTTCATAAGAATAATACATTAATACAATATAAA
>NW_026882550.1:0-40960 GCF_032173495.1 Musca vetustissima
TGAAAATTTAGAAGTCATTTGTAAAGGGTCCCAATTTGTTGGCCGGACACTGTAGTTTTCAGCAATAAAATTTGTAAAGGGTCCCCCCTTATGGATTTTCTAAGAAATTTGTAAAGGGTCCCCCCTTATGGATTTTCTAAGAAATTTGTAAAGGGTCCCCCCTTATGGATTTTCTAAGAAATTTGTAAAGGGTCCCCCCTTATGGATTTTCTAAGAAATTTGTAAAGGGTCCCCCCTTATGGATTTTCTAAGAAATTTGTAAAGGGTCCCCCCTTATCGATTTGCTATGAAAATTTAGAAGTCATTTGTAAAGGGTCCCAATTTGTTGGCCGGACACTGTAGTTTTCAGCAATAAAATTTGTAAAGGGTCCCCCCTTATGGATTTTCTAAGAAATTTGTAAAGGGTCCCCCTTATGGATTTTCTAAGAAATTTGTAAAGGGTCCCCCCTTATGGATTTTCTAAGAAATTTGTAAAGGGTCCCCCCTTATCGATTTCCTATGAATGAAAATATGAAAATTTAGAAGTCATTTGTAAAGGGTCCCAATTTGTTGGCCGGACACTGTAGTTTTCAGCAATAAATTTTGTAAAGGGTCCCCCCTTATGGATTTTCTAAGAAATTTGTAAAGGGTCCCCCCTTATGGATTTTCTAAGAAATTTGTAAAGGGTCCCAATTTGTTGGCCGGACACTGTAGTTTTCTAAGAAATTTGTAAAGGGTCCCCCCTTATGGATTTTCTAAGAAATTTGTAAAGGGTCCCCCCTTATCGATTTGCTATGAAAATTTAGAAGTCATTTGTAAAGGGTCCCAATTTGTTGGCCGGACACTGTAGTTTTCAGCAATAAAATTTGTAAAGGGTCCCCCCTTATGGATTTTCTAAGAAATTTGTAAAGGGTCCCCCCTTATCGATTTGCTATGAAAATTTAGAAGTCATTTGTAAAGGGTCCCAATTTGTTGGCCGGACACTGTAGTTTTCAGCAATAAAATTTGTAAAGGGTCCCCCCTTATGGATTTTCTAAGAAATTTGTAAAGGGTCCCCCCTTATGGATTTTCTAAGAAATTTGTAAGAAATTTGTAAAGGGTCCCCCCTTATCGATTTGCTATGAAAATTTAGAAGTCATTTGTAAAGGGTCCCAATTTGTTGGCCGGACACTGTAGTTTTCAGCAATAAAATTTGTAAAGGGTCCCCCCTTATGGATTTTCTGAGAAATGCCACAGTTATGGACCAACTTCATGAAATTTTGAATGTAGGATGGGTTCTGACCAATGATGACCCCTATGTTTGTCGGTTTTTCTGATCGATTCATTATTGTCCGAACATCGCGAAATAATAAACAGGCATGTTTTGATAAAGATCGGTCAATATTTAGCGGATCAATGAACTAAGACTTTGTGTGAAAAATTACAAAATTTGTATTCTGTGACGTATATATTTACTCCTGATGGGCATGGACCAGAGAAGTTGATATTATATCCAAGAGGAGTGGTTGACCCTTATATTGATACCAATTATATTTTCGTACGTCCTCGGATGTGGGAGTTACACTTTCATATTTACTTGTGTTCATATATTAATTAGTAATCCATTAAAACACTAGAGGGCAGAAATAATGCGCTGATCGCTTTAAAATTTTCCACGAGGATCCAAGTATGGTCAAGAACATCGCCTATAATTTTCGATGATGATCAGATAATACCGAAAACTTAATTTTTTTGAGTCGATCTATAAACCACCTTATAAGCCGAACATCACAACACAACCGACGGTGAAGGGAATCTGGACAAGTAATTAGAATGGTTGTACTGAATATTAGCAATATTCGGAAAATATGTCAGTGTAAAGAAGAGGTTCTGTTGATCTCTAATCGGGCAAGAGATTGCAAATATAATGAAATATTGTCATATTGCTCGGAATAAACATCCGCAGAATGTTAGAGTTCCGTTGAGGTTGTGTAGGGTATGGTATGGTCGGAAAAGATTGAAAACAAATAATATTTATTTTGAGACTTTTTTATAAACAGTTTAGTATTCAAATGTCCGTCATTGCGTATACGCTATGAAAATATGTTACGGTTACCTATAATATAACGTATACGCAGTAATGACTCTTGAATGCCACAAAATATTCGCGGATACCTCATACAGTATTAATATGTACATATCCTTAATCAGAATGAAATTCAATGTCAATTTTGCCATGTACATCTGCCAGTCCGTTGAAAACCCCATAATTTTCCGTATTTGAAGGTTTTATCCCCATTTTCAACCAAATGAGCTGTAATAAGAGGTATCGTTTTAGTTCTTTCAAAGGCAGTTGTCGCATTTTGCATCAGAAGTAGCTGAAATCGGAATGGAAAAATAATTTTTGCTAGTAATTGTCGTTGTAGGTCCAAATAAAGCTCCCGCCAACATTTTGTACAGGGTATTAAGTCTTTGTAGACATATAAAGGTCAAACAAACACGAGGGAGAATGAAAATGAATGAGAATATACAGTGAGTGTAAAAAGTATTTTGCCTCAATAAAAATTTGAAAAAATTCCAATATATACGTCTGAAGCCAGCAAACTAAAGATGTAAAATGCTTATGTATGATGGAGTACATTTGTGGACATATTTAAATCGTATTTCTGCAAGAATCACAGCGAAAGACCTATTGGTCTCGAAGATATCGGCCGAAATATATAATAACCCAAAAATGTTTATCACAAAAAAGTATTTTGCTTTTTATTATAATTTTAGAAAAAATTGTTACATTGAACACGTTTGGTCCTTTTATAGTTACAATTGCGGTTAACCACATACTATAACCGATTTGACCACGGTTCCATTACATCACGGCATTTTTTCGTGGGTATTTTCTCACATTTACATTCAATACATTCTCCATCAGTATTTCATTTAATATTTGGTATTTTCTCGTCCTAATCTTAAGATGAGAGTATTAAACATAGTCATTGCGGCTTCAAAACATCCCAAATATGTTTAGAATAATAAAGAAGAGGTTTTGCCAAATATAACGCGAGGACAGAACCTTAAAAACTATAAAAACCAAAATCCGACAAACAAATTATTTAAAAAAATTCGCGAAACCCAATTTTTCTGACTTCGAAATTTGTATGGTCCAGTAATATTGATCTAGGAACCAATATATGCAATGGAAATACCAATAAGGGGGTCAGATTCAAAGATATGGACAGTTCTAAAACAATAGTAATAAACAACAATACATGAAGTTGGGAGAAAACATCATTATTCGTGAAATCCTATTGTCTTTTGAAAAACTGTGGTTGCTGGTGGCGAATACGCATTCTATATTTTATCTCCGATTAACACCATCAGTTGCGAATAAAATGCAGTAGGGAATAAACGGGTCGATGTATTCATTTCCGAAATAAGATGTATTTCTATTGCCAGAAAACCGTCCATATATTTGAATCTGACCTCCTTATTGCTATTTTCATCGTATATTTTGGTTCCTAGATCAGTAAAAATGAACTATAAAGTTTTCGAAGTTGGGAAAATGGGGTTTCGCGATATTTTTTTAGATAATTTGTTTGTCGGATTTTGGTTTTAATTGTTTTTAAGGCCCTGTCCTCGCAATATATTTTGTAAAACCTCCTTTTTATTATTCTTAACATATTTGGAATGTTTTGAAGCCGCGACGACTATATTTAATTCTCTGATTTTGAGATCAGGACGAGAAATTACCAAATATTAAATGAAATATTGCTGGAGAATGTATTGAACGTAAATATAAGAAAATACTCGCGAAAATATACCGTGGTTTATTGGAATCGTTGCCAAATCACTTGTAGTATGTCATTACCCGCAATGGTAACTATAAAAAGACCAAACGTGTCCTATGTAACATTTTTTTCTAAAATAATAATAAAAAGCAAAATACTTTTTTGTGATAAACATTTTTGGGTTGTTATGTATTTCAGCCGATATCTTCGAGACCAATAGGTCTTTCGCTGTGATTCTTGCAGAAATACGATCTAAATATATCCACAATCGTACTCCATCATATATAATTCATTTTACATATTTAGTTTGCTGGCTTTAGGCGTATATATTGTAAAGTGTTCATATTTTTATTGAGGCAAAATACTTATTACACTCACTGTATGTCTCTGTGCATATGTTTGTAACAGGTAAAAGGAAACGAGATAGACACATGGTTCCTTTTGAGAATATGCATAGAATCACTTTCTGAGTCGATTTATGCATGTCCGTCCGTCCATCCGTCTGTCCGTCTGTAGATTTTAAATTGTAAACAAAGTACAGTTCGCATTTATCATCCGATTTGGATGAAATTTGGCATAAGTCACTTTTTTGGCCCAAGGACGAACCCTATTGAAATTGGGAAAAATTGGGTTAGATTTAGATATAGCTCCCATATATATTTTCGTCCGATTGGAGATAAATGGTGCACCAAAGTCCCTATATATCATTCGATTTGCACGAAATTTGGCATAGAGTACTGAATCAGGTCCAGAATGATGTGTGCTAAATTTCGTGAAAATCGGTTCAGATTTATATGTTGCTCGCATGTATAGTTATACCCTACACAACTATGTTGTCAGGGTATTATAACTTTGTGCAGCCCCAAAAGTTTGTAACGCCGCGAAATATTGGTCCTAGACCCACCTTTCAGTATACCGATCGTCATATCTCGACTAGCTGAGTCGATCTAGACATGTGTGTCCGTCCGTCTGTCCATTATAATTTGTAAACACGATACATGTCACAGTTATGGACCAATCTTCACGAAATTTTGCATGAAGGATGGGTTCTGGCCAACGAAGACCCCTATTGTTGGAAAGATCGGTTAATATTTAGGGGATGAAATGGACCAAATACTAAATTTTTGTCGGTTTTTCTGGTCGCTCCTGGGGCCGCAATAATGGCTCGAACATCGTGAAATTTGCCATGGAGAAGGGGATCAGGCCAAAGAATAAGCATGCCTGTTTTAATAAAGATCGGTCAATATTTAGCGGGTCAAATGGACCCTGACTTTTGTGTGAAAAATGACAAAATTTGTATTCTATAGAGTATATATTTACCCCTGAAGGGCATAGACCCGAAAAGTTGATATTATATCCAATATTGCCCAGGCTCGGAATACACATCCGTAGAAAATTTGAGTTCAGTGGTAGTTGTGTAGGGTATCGTATGGTCGGCCCCGTCCGACTATACTGCTCCGCTCACTGGTTTAAAGAATATTTTTGCTACTGTCCTTTTAATTTATACAAATTTTACGCTTCTTTATTGACCTTTTACTTTGATTGAAAGGGGTTTCTTCCAAGAAATTCCCTCATGTTTGTGGCATTGTGACCTAAACCGATGTTCATCTATTTATTTTATCACTTGTTTACATGGGCTGTTAAAAAATGATGTGGCAAAGCAGTCCTTTTAGCATTATTTATCTAAGTTGTTGTGACCTTCTGTTGTGGAAATTTATAATAGAAACCCAAAGAAATGTGTCATGAACCCTTTTTTCTCCGAGGCCAATTAAATATTGTAATGGATGGAATGGTTGTTGCTGTTGTTTCCTATAAAAATTAACCAAAATGTTGTTGTAATATTTTGATGTGTTTGCTGTTCTGTTTGTCCTTTTCAGTGGTTGATATTTCGTAATTTATGTTGTTTGTAGAGGAGATAATATCGGACAAAAGGTATAAAAGAAAATGTTTTTTCCAAAAAAATAATGTATATAAAATAAATATAATTCGTAATATGGGTTAAGTAAAGTAGAATATATGACTTCTTCCACCTTTCAATTATGTAAATTAAATACATATTGGAGATTGAACCGGCACCTTCTACTATATACGCAAATTTTCGGAATTTGTTTCCCTAACATCCTCAAAAAAATTCGAAAAAAACTATCCAGATAGGACAATTTACATCATGACAATATAAGCCTTTTCGCCTTATCGACTGACCAAAACGAAGAATTGATGGTGCGTCCGATGTACCACTTTCATTTGGCACCCAATATAGATTCTCGCAACCACAAAAATGCGTAGTTATGGAAATCGCTGTTGAAGCATTTAAAACCATACTTTAGACCATTACACTTCGGAGTGTAATGGTGTTTCGAAAATTGATTTGTGTACATGAAAACATTTTATTTATCCGTCTTTTAGTCTATATTTGTGTATATTTTAATATGATTTGAAAATCTCTGACATAAAAAATAAACAGATTGTTTTTATCTATCAAAACAAGTCTTCCTCCACAGACACTTCACACTGTAATATTTGTTTATTACCCTCTTATCATCTAACAATACGATAATGGTACTTTATTTGTCAATAAATTTATTGGCACTTCATCCTCCCAAGAAGTGTTCAATAAAACGAAAAAAAAAAATATATATACATATTTTTTTTAATCTCTAATATAAATGTCAATAATGACATAGATTTCTTTGAAAGGTAGTCAAGAAAGACAAACAATACGATTTTTATACCTTTCACCACACTGTGGTACAGGGTATTATGTCTTTGTGCATATGTTTGTAACAGGCAAAAGGAGACGAAAAAGACACATGGTTTCTTTTGAGAATATGCATATAATCACTTTCTGAGTCGATTTATGCATGTCCGCCTGTCCGTCCGTCTGTAGATGTTAAATTGTAATTAAAGTACAGGTCGCATTTATTATCCCATTTGGATGAAATTTAGCACAAGTCACTTATTTGGCCCAAGGACGAACCCTATTGAAATTGGGAAAAATCGGTTCAGATTTAGATATAGCTCCCATATATATTTTCGTCCGATTTAAGGTAAATGGGGCACCAAAGTCCCTCTATATCTTTCGATTTGCACGAAATTTTGCACAGAGTACTGAATTCGGTCCAGAATTATGTGTGCCAAGTTTCTAGAAAATCGGTTCAGATTTAGATATAGCTCCTATATATGTATTTCCGTCCTATTTTAGGTAAATGGTGTACCAAAGTCCCTATATATCTTCCGATTTGTGCGAAATTTGGCATAGCGTACTGAAGTGAGTCTAGAATGATGTGTGTCAAGTTTCATGAAAATCGGTTCAGGTTTATATATTTTCGCCCGATTTAATTTTAATAGTTGATTTTGCGCGAAATTTGACATAGCGTATTTTAAAACCCAAAGTTTGTGTAAAATAACATGTGACAAGTTTCGTTGAAATCGGTTCATATTTTGATGTAGCTTCCATATATATTTTCATCCAATTAAAAAAAAAAAATGGTGCACCAAACTTTTCATTTTTTCAGAATAGAATGACGTAACAGCGTGTAGAAGGACAGATGAAGCCAATATATATTTCCGACCGACTTCGTGTTAATTGGGCTCCATATATTTAAAAGGTGTCCGATTGATATTTGTTTTAAATCGATTTACATAATTTTGTCCCATTGTAACAAACGAATGACATATTTATGGATTGATCTAAGTCGGTTCACATTTAGATAAAGGTCACATATTTCAGTTCATCCAATTTCACGTTAATTTCCCTTCTGTTAGAATGCGACTTTTTAATATACCCATATTGGTGAAGGGTAACATACAGTCGGCCCCGTCCAACTTTACTACTTTCCTTACTGGTTGAAATTGTATTGGAAATGTTGGGAGAAATTATCAAATCGAGGGAGAAATCATCAAACTCCAACTCATCCGACAGCAGTGCAATGGTTGGACGACAATGGAAGCATAACCCAAAAGTCATTGCAATACGCCTTGTTACCATTTCAAAATTTCCTTCAATAAAACAGCAATGTGCAGAAATCCACAGGGCTACCTACAAGGAAAATGCTCGGTTGAAAAAATATTTGTTAAGCACGCTTTATTAAGAGAAGTAGAGCATGCAAAAGTGTTCAAAAAATAACAAATATAGTGGCAGTTTCTGAAATTACAATTCGAATAGAATAATTCCACGAGGGAATTATTCTATTCCAAATTACATTGGGTTAAAACTTGCGATTTTGAAAAAATTGGTTGGATATTCACATAGGCCAAATTACAAATAAGTGAACCTCCGCAAACAAGATTTATTGTAAACTACTGAAAACCAAAAACATTAAATTACTGTCATAAATATGACCATTAAATTCCTAACATTTTAAACTATAGAGTATTGGCAATTATTAGTATTGATATCTCCCACCCCACGATGATCTCGGTACCAAAACATATCAAAAAGTGACCTATACCAACAACGGTGCCAAGCTATTTTGTAATCCAAAATGCAAATGACATGACCCCAAATCGTGATCCGCTAATAATAACGCATGCTATGGTGCAAAATGTTTATAAAATCCTCAAAATACTGCAGATAACAGGACAATGTTATATGTGGGGCTATACCTAAGGGTGATCAATATTGATTACATCGTTTAGGAGTTACCGAACATTTGGACTTGTCATTATATGAGGGCCTATGCCTATGTACTAAATTTCAGCGAATTCGATTGGAAAACGATGTTAAGAACTCCAAAATATCATAAATGGGGGGATACAGTTATATGACAGTTACCAGAAAATGTGGACCAGTATATGTAAATGTTAGTAGAAATATTTGGTACCCAATAAGAGCCCATTGCAAAAAATTTTAGCGGATATAGCTCATCTTCGAACTTGAACTGCCTGCAGACAAAAGTCTCTATGCTAAATTTTGGTGATCTATAGCAATTAGTTCAAATGTTAGAGAGATTACAACAGACAGACGGACATGCTTAAATCGAAATACAATTTTACGCTGATCAATATATTCCTAATAGAGTCGGAAATGTTTATGTCGAATTTTCGGTACGGTTATCAAAGTCTTTTTTAGAGAACCAAATATCGATACGAAGGTTACAAAGCATGAGTTGATTTTCACATGTATGGAAATCGCGTAAGAGAATTCTGCAAGAAGAAAATTGGTAAAAAACGGCAACGGCTTTATAGACTAGAAGCTTTGGGGAGGAAACAAGAGGGCTGATCTAGAAACGATAATCTATGAAAGCGATAATTACGAAAATATATTTAAATATCTTGGTATGAGGAGAAAAGGCTAAATGAATTTTGACTAAGAAATACCAACGCAGTCCGAAATACCTGAACTGAGCAAGAAGTGAGGTTTGAACTGTGGGAAGAAATTTTTGGAAGAACGAATGCGTTAGTGTCAAGCAGGATCGAAACGAGAAACAATAAAAAGTGAACAAATTTTCTTTGAAGTGGCATAAGGTGAACCACATACACCAGTAATAGTGGCGGAAATTGTCTGAGTGGGCAATTTAAGACGTTTTTGCAAATGCTCTGATATAAACGAAACCTCTTAACCAGTTTCAAAACAAGAGCTGGGTACAAGCTGGGTAAATGAACAATTTTAACCCTAGCAGTACCCAAGAAGACATATCGATTTTGGGATGCATAAAACATTTGACTATTTACTACAAGCACAAGCGCCAGTAGAAGTTGATGTCGCATTTCCATCTACATGAGTAGGATTGACAATATTTGACGACATCTACTTGAGGAGGATGTACAATATTTGACGGCCTAGACGATAGAGGAGTAGTAGGATACATATGCAACAAAGTATGATGGCATCTATTGCAACTATTTCAATTAAGTCTACTAGCACATTTGTTACCGTATGTCCTACAGGGAGGCAATTTAAGCAAGATAATGCTTGAATTTTTTCGTTGTGGAATTTATTCAAGTCTTCCCAAGAAGATAGCGACGATTTATGTTTTATACTCTGCTCCCACAAAGCTATTCAATATAACGTTTTCCACATCAGTGTCCACAAGATATATCTCATTAGTCCGAAGGATATGAATTTGTCTATATATGTGTAAACATATGTGGGTGTGCATCTAGTCCATCCTTTCAAATTTACTGCATTTCACACGAAAAACACATGATTCATGAATAACTTCTTACCAATTTCCCAAAGCATTTGTTCGATCCAAGAAATTGCAAACACCCAATGATGATGACGTATTTATCGTCAGCATCTACATTATCCCGATTGCTGACTTTATTTTCTTAGAAATCTGTATATAGTTGAAATGAATGTTTATACCCTTCACAGGGTATTATGTCTTTGTGCATATGTTTGTTACAGGCAAAAGGAATCGAGATAGACCCATGGTTCCTTTTGAGAATATGCATAGAATCACTTTCTGATAAAATTTATGCATGTCCGTCCGTTTGTTGATGTGAAATTGTAAACAAAGTACAGGTCGCACTTATAAGCCGATTTGGCTGAAATTTGGTACAGCTCATTTATTTGGCCCGAGGACGAACCCTTTTGAAATTGGGAAAAATCGGTCCAGATTTAGATATAGCTCCCATATATATTTATACCCTACACAACTATAGCTTTGTGCAGCCCCAAATGTTTGTAACGCCGCGAAATATTGGTCCTAGACCCACCTTTAAGTATACCGATCGTCATATCTCGACTAGCTGAGTCGATCTAGACATGTGTGTCCGTCCGTCCGTCCGTCCGTCTGTCCATTATAATTTGTAAACACGATACAGGCCACAGTTATGGACCAATCTTCACGAAATTTTGCATGTAGGATGGGTTCTGGCCAATGACGACCCCTATTGTTTTTGGAAAAGATCGGTTAATATTTAGGGGATGAAATGGACCAAATACTAAATTTTTGTCGGTTTTTCTGGTCGCTCCAGAGGCCGCAATTATGGCCCAAACACCGCGAATTTTTGCATGGAGAAGGGGATCGGGTCAGAGAATAAGCGTGCATGTTTTGATAAAGATCGGTCAATATTTAGCGGGTCAAATGGACCCTGACTTTTGTGTGAAAAATGACAAAATTTGTATTCTATGGCATATATATTTACTCCTGGAGGATGTAGACCCTAGGAGTTGATAACATAACCAAGAGGAGTGGTTGACCTTTAAATTGATACCAAATATAGTGATGTATCTACTCAGATGTGGGAGTTACAGTCAAATATTTACATGTGCTTACGTATTCAGATATTTTTTATTAATCCATTACCTCATTAAAGGGAGAAATATCGCGCTGATGGCTTTGAAATTTTTCATGAAGTTCCAGTTATGGTCAAGAACAACGCCTACAATTTTCGGTGATGATCAGATTAAAATTTTGGGATGAAATGGACCGAAAACATAATTTTTTGTGTGTTTTCGAGTAGAATATAATCCGAAAATCACAACACACCCACCGTGAAGGTAATCTGGACAAGTAATTAGAAGGACTGTACAAGAGGGGGCTGTACAAGAGGAGGCAAATATCAGGAAATATTACTCAGACTCGGAATAAACATCCTCAGAAAGTTAGAGTTCGTGGTAGTTGTGTAGGGTATCGTATGGTCGGCCCCGTCCGACTATACTGCTCACTGGTTTTGTTTTATTTACGGACTTTAATCCCTTAAATGAAATCGATTTTTCATAGATTACAGAATGACATGTGCATGAATTGATTGAAGTCCGTTCACATTAAGGCATGAGTCGTTTATTTTCAAGGTCGGTTAAGTCCAGTTTTCGTTTTCTAGAGTAAAATACAAAATAATATTACCTTATAATGTTTAAGGGCACAAAGTCACAAACAAAAATAAAACTAATTTACAATATTTGTGAAACAAATCAAACTCAAACCTTTAAATATGTCAATATAAGAAAAAATTGACTTAAACCAGTTTTAAAATAAACGACTCTTATAACCCCCTCAAAAATGATACATCAATTATCATAACAAATTTAGGAGTATCTCTTGAATATACCCATAGTGGTAAAGTGTATCATGTAGTCGGTCCTGTCCGAGTTTTCTCCTTTCCTAACAGTTATAAATTCTATTACACTTTTTATAGACCTTATCTTTGGTATAAATTCAAATTGATCTAATTTCGAAATATTTCACTCTGAAGTCACTTTCTACAACCCATCACCACATAAAAATATCTCTTTTAGTTTTCGTCCATTCCCTAAAACTATTGGGAATAACAACACTCCACCACATATCCTTGAAATGATGTATTACAAAAGAAAACCCATACTTTACTTTCCTATATATATATATATATATATATAACATAAGTATAGCTTGCGGATAAGGAGGATATCAAACACGTATTTCTGTCTCTCGATGTATGGCCACTTTGGGAAATCATCTAACAACATTTAGCAGCATGTCTCAGGAAATAAAGTTTTGTAAGTAGTTGTTGGGGTTTTTCTGTGTTTGTATTTTCCACAAAAATTAAAGTTGCGTATCTGTGTAAGAACCGATTAAGGTCAGCGACGCAGTAAAATTGGTGAAAGGGAGATGGTGGAGAGAACAAAAGTTAAAATGTTTATGGCCTTGTCTTAAAGTTTGTTATGAATTTAAGTCAACAAAATGAAAAAAAAAACAAAGTTGTCTTTTGAGCATAAAAATTTATTTTTGATTTTTGTGTTGGCAAAATTTGTATAACAAATTTAGAGGAAGAAAGAAAGTTTTTTTGTCATTTTTAATTGTTGAACCTGATATTCAGATAACATTCGGAAAATTAGGACTATGTCAAAAAGGGGACCTAGTTTTAATTTAAGAATTTTTCCACCAACACAACACTTCAAACCAGTACCGGCCTTGCTAAGCAGCCCCCGTCAAGGTGCTTAGTTTTCATTGTAAGCTTTGGTTGTTAGTCGGGTTGTCAATTATGTTGTAGTTGTTCATTGCTATTTTGTAGCTGTTGACAATATCAATAAGCTTTAGTTTTGCCTGTTTTTTGTAATGTGTTGCCATTTATTGCAGTTGTCCTTGTTTGTACTGCATATTTTGAGAATGAATTTAGCTAGCAATGCGGTAATTTTCGCATTCGTTTTGGCGTTAGCATTTTATACCCTGAATTTTCTGCATATAAGTCAGCCTCCAAAAACGCGCCATGTGAAATTACGGTCAAATGGATTAAATCAGTAAGGAAAGTAGTAAAGTCAGACCGGTCCGACTATATGACACCCTTTACCACTTTAACTATATTCAAAAGATGCATCCTAACAGGCTTTGCATTTTTGAACGTCTATTGACATGAAATTGGACTAAATTAAATATGTTATCTGTTGTGAACCGACTTAACACTACGATCAATATCTTCTAAAAGAATTGAGATATATCGCCAAAATGTTGCATAGAGTTGTATTTTGTCTGCAGACCGGTCAAATTCGAAGATATCAGTCCCCGTTTAGGCATAGCCCCCATATAAGGGTACCCTCAATATTCTATATTTTGGGATTCCTGAGCGCGCAATTCAAGCGAATTTGCTGAAATTTGGTACAATGGGTTCTTATTGTTGTTTCCATTGTTTCCACTAAATATTATAAATATCGGTCCTCTTCTTCTGTGTGTATAATGAGTTTTTAAGAAAAACGGATCTCATTATTAGCTATAAACATATTTGTCTACTATAAAACTTTTAGCACTTTTTTTAAACTTTCTATAATTTTTTTAACAAAATCTAGAAATTTTTATCAACGGAGTTTTGGCAACACTGGATATAACACTCGCTTCCGTTCCCCTACAAAGTTGAAATGTTTTATGTGTACGTACGAAGAAGCATATGTATATTAAGTATCTCAAGGTGCCAAAGGAATTGTGAGCTTTTTTGCTTCATAGATAAAATTCTCCAGAACACAATGCGAGCGATGTATGCATGTACAAATATGGTTTAACAAGCTACATGGAAAGTGCATTCATTGTGAAATTCACAAGAGAAAAGTTTTTCAACAAGATACCAATAAATATCTTATGAACAATGCAGCGAGTAAGCATGGTATCTATATGCGGTTATATCGAATTAAATGTAAAGGATAAACAATATTGATTTTTTTATATATTTTTTATATAGATTTATCACCCAACCAAGTTCTTTAAGCTCAAACCTTGTAAGTTCAAATGTTAAAAGAGGCCCACCACATGGTACCCATCACCACTTTGGGAATATACAAGAAATGCCCTAACATTCTTACTGTAGCCTACAATAATATATATCCCGATTTAAGGGGAGCATTACAACAATATCCTGTCGATAGCACGGACCATTGACACGAAAGCGAATTAAGTTAATTATTTCAATTATTTTATCAATTCGTGCATATGTAATTCTCCTAACTATTTTAAAATGCATGCCAAATTCGTATAGAATTCGAGTTTATGTTGTACCATATTTATTAAAACCAACAAAATGTTTTATGAGACCAGACACATGTCAAAGCATAATCCACGATTTAATTTCAATTGATTTGGTGCAAATTTTGCATGTATTGAATTTTGAATAAAACAAATTTTATTCAAAATTCAATACACGGCATTGTACGCTCAATTTGGTATTTTGCGCTGAGAAGCGTTGTTATTTGGCGCCCTTTTTAGAATTAGTCGACGAAACTGTTGAAGGGATTTGGTGCACAATTTCATGAAATCGGATATATATTAACCGAACGGAACTTAAGACATTGTATGCTCAATTATCTCTGCCTGTGTCTAATTCGAACACTGGTACGCTATCCAAAATTTGGAGCTCCATTTGCATAAAATCGGACGAATCATATTTCAAGAACAATTTCATAAGTTGTGCAAAATTTCGACTCAATCGGACAAAGATTTAGAGCTTCATTCAAGAATTAGTGTGGCACGTCGAGCAAAATTTCTCAATTGGACAAATCCCACTTGTGAACCATTGTCAAATCGGACGGGACTAAATGCGGAAGCTATATGTAAATTAAATAAATTTCATTTTGTGGTCAATTCCAGTGGTAGTAACTTATTTTTAATGCCTACCACATTGCTTTGGTTTGAGTCTCATGTGATGCACACAAAACATTCCAACTAAGCTAATAAACTCGAAGTTTTTTTAATTTAATACAAAACTGTCAACAAATGTTTAACAAACAATTATTATTATGGCGCATGTCCAAATTATAAAGTTACCAGACATTGTATTGTATAATTTTTTTTTAAACACACAGATTTTTCTTTGAAGTTTAATAGTGTTTAAATTATGATTTTAATATTTGTTTAAGATGTTGTTCCAAGAAGAAATCATATAATTGTTTAATGGTTTAAGCTATTTACATAAGTACAAGTCAATCAAACCCCATACTGTACATTTTCAATTAGAATAAATAAAATCGAGTAAGGACCAGTCGGTCCAGTCCTTCTGGTACCTTCCACACAAAATGGTAAAAATTGTGATAAAAATTAATTCTAAAATAACGGATTACCCTATTTTATCGAAAATTTGTTCAACCTATTATTTTTACTAAGCCTAGATTAAGTAGGAAAATGAGACCCATTGGGCCACTACTTCTGGTACCTCCCCCATAGAGGGGAAACATTTTCAATTTTTATAATTCCAATATCAGGCGAATGGAACGTCCGATTTGAACCAATCTTTTTACAACCTGTTATATTTACCAAGTCTAGATGAAGTCCGAAGATGGGGAAGATTGGTCCACTCCTTCTGGTATCTCCCACACAAATGGTTAACATCCCCTGCAAACTATAGGGTGAGGGTATATATCTGCCGGCAGTACCGACTGACACTGTTTTACTTGTTAAGGGAGAAGTTACCCAAGAAGAACCCAAAGTACTCAATTACAGCCAATTCGGCTGAAAAATACGCTCAAATCCCCCAAAATACTGAACATTGGGGGTACCGTTATATGAACCAGTAAGGAAAGTAGTAAAGTCGGACGGAGCCGACTATATGATACCCTTTACCACTTTGGATATATTCAAGAGATGTATCCTAACAGACTTAGCATTTTTTGAATAACCATTGACATGACATTTGACTAAATTTGTGTTTAGATGTGAACCGACGTTTTCGATCGTAGGGTTACTGCGATCAAAAACCGGAGGGTATATTAAGTTTGTGTTTCCGTTTATAACTCATCGAAATAATCATTTCCGACCCTATAAAGCATATATATGTAAACTGATTTAAATCAAACTATTCATTATGATACAACACAGAGGCTCACGTGGACACTAGTTCACTATTTGGAGGACAATTAACATGAAGTCAGTCGAAAATATTTATAGGAACAATGTTTGCCTCTGAACCAATTTCTACGAAACGTAATATTCTAAGCTCAACTTAATACCTTAACTTAACTCAATATTAGGCTATACTATCTTAAGAACGTAATGTAAAATTTTGTGTCAATCGAAAAAGCATGAAGAGTTTGGTGCACGATTCACGTAAAATCGGACAAAAATATATTGGGAGCTATATCTAAATCTGAACCAATTTCATCTAAAATTACTTATCAGGCGTTATTGGAGACCCATTTCGATATGTTACGCATGGAAGCTATATCATGGATATATCAGGCTATCCTAACTTCGGTATGTTGTGAATAATTTGGTGTCATTCGGCACCAAAGGGTCGCACTATTTGCAAAAAACCGGACGAAAATATATATGGGAGCTATATCCAAATCTGAATGGATTTCAATAAAAAATGGCACACGTTAGACTATCCTAACTTCAGTACTTTGTAGCATATTTCGTGCCATTCGGCCTAAATTTGATTCTTTGGTGCACAATTCACCAAAAATCGGACGAAAATATATGTGAGACCTATATCTAAATCTGAACCGATTTCGATAAAACTTGGCACATGTTAGGTAGGCTACACCAACTTCAGTACGTTGTGCAAAATTTTGCTAAAAATCGGACGAAAATATATATAGGAGATATATCTAAATCTGAACCGATTTCAATAAAAGTTGGCACTTGTTAGGCTACGCCAATTTCAGTACGTTGTGCAAAATTTTGTGCCAATCGGACTAAATTTGTCTCTTTGGTGCACCATTTCTTAAAAATCGGACGAAAATATATATGGGAGCTATATCTAAATCTGAACCAATTTCAATAAAACTTGGCACATGTCCTTTGCCCAAATAAATGAGCTGTGCCAAATTTCATCCAATTCAGATAATAACTGAGACCTGCACTTTGTTTACAATTTAACTTGGACAGACGGACGGACTGACGGACATGCATAAATCGACTCAGATAGTGATTCTTTGCATTGAAAAACGAACCATGGGTCTATCTCGTTTCTTTTTGCCTAAAAAATATGCACAAAGACATAATACCCTGTACCACTGTGTGGTAAAGGGTATAAAGAACATTAAACAATTTGTTCAGAACTTTAAAAGCAAGTAAATAATATTATTAACTTGTACAGGAAATTATTTTTTACTGGAAATTATTTTACATTCAAAAAACATATTTTGCAAATTTAAAGTTATTTCACTTAAAAAGGGCGTAAAATCACATATCATAGTGATTTTATCATCACTGAATGTATCCTCTCAGGCTTATCACACCCCGAAGAAATTCTTCACTCTTGTTTTAACACCATGTGTCGGAGGCGTATATTGTACATATTTTGTTGATTCTTTGTGGGTGATACACAAACAAAAACAAACAAAATTTTACACGATTAAAAGACAATATTTATATTGCAAAATAATACCAGAATAAGGGCTTGATTTAATGTTCGAAATCTCGTATTAAATTTATGCATGCATTTCAAAATAAACTTGATTTTATTCCCTCTTCTGTTTAGATTAACATACGTAAGGGCACAAATTGCATAGATCAATCGTCACGATATTTTGCATGTAAATCCGATTCTGTCCAAATAAGACCCATCTTGTTTTTGTGGATGAAAAGGGTCAAAGTTGTATGTTTATCAGGTTGATCTAGTGGCTATAATAATGTCTCGAGAATCACGTGTATCTGGCCAACGGTGCTGATCGCTCAATATTTAGCGGTTCAAATCGACTCAGGCTTTCGAAATATAAATATATTTATTTGCCGAAGATATTGACAGACCAAAATATTGACAATATATGCAAGAGAAGTGGTTGTCCTTTAAATTATATTGATTTATTTAGAATCATATAGAGCTGTGAGAATTCTATTTATATCTTTACATGGTTCTTCGTATTTTGATCTTGTTTACCACAATAGACGGCGGAAATTTCGTGCTGATGGCTAGGAAAATTAGCATAAAGTTCCGGCTAATGTCAATTACGACACCCATAGTTTTCGATTGCGATTAGATGATATTTAATGAATGAAATTGACCTATAACTTTATTTTCTGTATTTCTTATACCCTTCACCACACTTTGGTACAAGGTATAATGTCTTTGTGCATATGTTTGTAACAGGCAACGAGATAGACACATGGTTTCTTTTGAGAATATGCATAGAATCACTTTATAATTCGATTTATGCATGTCCGCCCATCCGTCTACCTGTCAATGTTAATTTGTAAACAGAAATTTGCCACATCTCATTTTTTTGGCCCAAGGACGAACCCTATTGAAATTGGGAAATCGGTGCAGATTTAGATATAGCTCCCATATATATATATATATATATATATATTCGTCCGATTTTATGTAACTACATAACTTTCGATTTACACGAAATTTGGCACAGCGTACTGTATTAATCATATAATGATGTGTGCTAAGTTTCGTGAAGATCGGTTGCGATTTAGAATAGCTCCCATATATATTTTCGTCCGATTTTACGTAAATGGTGCACCAAAGTCCCTATATATCATTCGATTTGCACGAAATTTGGCAGAGCGTTCTGTATTAGGTGCAGAATGATGTGTGCTGAGTTTGGTGAAGATCGGTTCAGATTTAGATATAGCTCCCATATATATTTTCGTCCGATTTAAGGTAAATGGTGCACTAAAATCCATATATATATTTCGATTCACACAAAAGCGTATGTCTACTATGATGTGTGTTAAGTATCGAGAAAATCCGCTCAGATTCAGACAAAGCTCCCATTTATACTTTCGTCGGATTTAATGTAAATGGTGCACCATAGACAAAAAATTAAGCCGATTGGGACAAAATTTTACACAACATACTAAAGTTACTATAACCTACCGTGTGTCAAGTATGAAGTGTATGTATGAAGGTATGAAGTTTCGTCCGAATTTAAGTAAATAGTGCGCCCAAAGTTACGCCGATTGTCACAAAATGCCGAAGTTAGAGTAGTCTAACGTGTGCCAAGTTTTTTAAATCGGTTCAGTTTTGCATGTACCTCTCAGACCATATTTCCGTCCGACTTCGTGTTAATTGCGTTCCAAATATTCAACGGGTGTACGATAGATATTTGCTTTAAGGGGACCCCCCCATTCTCGGGGTCAAAAATTTTGTTGATATAATTCGAATCTACACTAATTAATAAATGTCCCTACAAAATTTCAAGTGAAAATCTCAAGAACTCTTGAAGATATAGCCGATTTATTGTGTCAGCATCAGGTTACGGCTGAAGGGCTTCTCAAACTTGAAACGCGTTTTTCTCTTTTGTGAATGGCTATCGTATGAACTAGGATAAAGCCAATCGGTGAAGATCTTCCTTATTTTTTAACTTGGTTTTTGGTAAAAAAAATTTCCACAAATATTTTTTCAAAGGTCCACCATTTTGTTAATTTTAGAGCGAAGTCAATAATCCTAGTTCATGCGAGAGCCAGACATGTACTCTTTCTAACACCGTTGGAATTTTCGGATTCCGATGTTCCAGTGAGGAGTTATAATGCCCGCCATCAATAATAAGGACTTTTCTTTAAATACAAAAAACAACAACAAAACAATAACAAAAATTTTCTGTAAATTATTTTTCTTCTCTTTTTTCTCATTGGTATTGAAATCTTGAAAAATTAAAATCGTGAATGGGGGGGGTTCCCTTAAATCGATTTGTATAATTTTGTCCAATTATAACAAACGAATGACATGTTTATGGATTGATCCAAGTCGATTCACATACCGTACATACCGTGGCATATACCACCACGGTTGCTTCACTAGGTCCAGATTTACATACATACATAATCTTGCTATGTTTCATAATAATGGTACACCAAAGAATCCAAGTCTTCCCGATTGACATTGAATTTTTCAGTTTTTTTCTTCATATATCATAGATCACACATTTAATTTGACCCGACTCCATTTCAAAGGTCCTCTAGAGATGATATACTTGTTCTATCTGCAGGATATTGTACATATTTAAGATAGAGCTCTGAACATTGTTGCTATTGTAAATGGTGTAGCCCCCATATTACGGCCTCCCACAATATTCGGGATTTTGGACAAGTTTTTCAACAGAATTGACTGTAAATTGGTATTTTTGGTTCTCATTGTATATCACATCCTTGTACAAAAAATGATTAATATAGACTAAGTTTCAGGGTAGCTCCATACCCAAAATATTCGGTATTTCATTTATTTCACATATTTTGAATATCGTCCTCATGAGAAATGTCCGGCCGGCCGACTTAACATCGTTTTAACTTGTTATTTATTTATTTTTGGCGAGTACATTTTTTTAAACACCACGTTATAAATTTTAAAATAATCCTAAACCTAATTTAATACTACGATATTTACATACCTAATGGCTGGTAATGCAACATTTGAATAAATTATATTACGACCACAAAATCTGCACCTAATATTTATAATATTGTTTGTGGTAAATTTCCAGGTAATTTCAGTCCACATAAACAATGGGACCTTTTTTCCTATCGCAACTTTAATAAATTTGCATCACTTAAAATTTGCCATTATTAATGTGTCTGTTTTTATTTTTGCAACGAAATAGGATTTAATTTATAATGGCAGCAACGTGCGGTTGATAGCCTCTATGAACTTCTAAGGTGACAGCTTAGTGTAAATAACAAACGACAGGGATCTTTTTCATTTTTCCTAGACCACACTGACAGATGAACATAATAACAAAGGAACTTAAGAAGTATTAACGTTATTACTCTTATAATACAGTTTGCGAAGTGGGTAAAATGCAGAGAGTTCGACTGGACCGAAATGGTGTGAGGACAAAAAGCGTCCCACATTTTTGCCCCAACAATTTGGGTTAATTTGAATTCTTTTTTGTTATTTTTTATGTTTTTTTGTTATTTTTATATAGTTTTTGAATAATATTTTTTTATTGAATTGAATTTTGTTCTTTAATAATAATATAAATATAAGTATAAAAATTAAGAGCGCTAAAGTATTTTAATGAATAAATTGGGACAAGAATAGAGTAGTACAGTTGTGTCCGAAAGGCTTAGTTGAAAGCAAAAGCGGATTTACATATAACATCTAATCATGTTTAAAAGCTGAATCAGGGTATATTTTCTTAATCAGGCTGAATTTACCATGATTTACCATACAAAATTAAATCTTTGTGCGGCAGGGTTTATTAGGTATATAGTGTCTTCGGCAATATTACTGATAAAATATCGAGGAAGATTTTGGTATGTAACTTTAACCCTCAACTGACTCATTAAAGAGGTCTGTTTGGTCCCTTTTTCCAGGAGTGATTGAAAACTCATTCAAAACCGGGTTTAAGCTGCTCAGAATATTCTACAGAAATGTTCGCCATAAAATTTTACTGTAAGTCACAGAATACACTAAAACTAAAAAATCAGTCCAAACGTCAAAAATCTTAAAATAACAAAAACTCATTTCAGGGTTAATATCGTACTTATTACTAGTTTTTACCAATTTTTCCCATAAGTTGTCGTTTTAGAAGGATAGTCACTGAACAAGAGAAATCTGTATATATAATGTATATACCGAATATATAGTCATACATTTTGAACCAAAAATTCAAAATATTCTTGTATTTTTTGTCAAAAACATTTCCCAGTATTTTTTTCGACAAAGTGCATTAAAGTAACATAAAACTTAATTTTAGGTACATAAAGAGTCAGTTGAGGGTTAAAGTTGCATACCAAAATCTTCCTCGATATTTTATCAGTAATATTGCCGAAGACACTATATACCTAAAATGCAAGGATTTCAAGAAATCATAATTCGAAAATTATCAAAATTCTTGAAAAGGGGGAATATTGCCCCCCCTTTTTAGGTTACCTCCCGACGTAAACTTTCAAAACACCGATACACGTGTCTTCTTTTTTTAGCCCCTTTTTCATAATCTGTTGGAATTTCACGGTAATTATTTTTTGTGTTGCACAGTGTTATTAAAGGGATGTGTAAACACCTAGTGTGTATTTCTGGATTTCGTTAATCGAGTCGATTTAAAATCGTATATGTAAATGTATTGTAACCTTGACACTATGTTCGTAAACAAGTTCTAGTTAGCAGAGAGAACACGTGGTCGGCGCAGCGCCAGAGGTTCGACTTCGGGAAGACGACTGGAAGCATCCTGGAATTCGCGACCGAGTGTAGAAAAGGGAGAGCCAGGCCGGGCTCGTGATCAGCCGGCGCGGAGCGGTCAAAGTAAGCAGAACGTAGGAGAAATCATCAGACGGGAAATAAAGAGATATCGGTGAGTGTGAAACAGTGATTGTGAACTAACCAAGCTCGAAATAAAGATCCGTCGTGGGCCTTTATCTAACAAAAAGTGATTTAAAAGGAAATCTCGAGATATAGAGCCGTCGTGGGCCTTTATATAGAAGAAAAAGTGATTTTTAAAGAAAACTCGAAATAAAGAGCCGTCGTGGGCCTTTATATAACAGAAAACTGATTTTTAAAGAAAACTCGAAATTAAGAGCCGTAGTAGGCCTTTATCTAAAAAAGTGATTTTTTTTAAGGAAACCCGAAATAAAGAGCCGTCTTGGGCCTTTATTTAACAAAAAGTTATTTGAAAGGAAAAACTCGATATAAAGAGCCGTAGTGGGCCTTTAGGTAACAGAAGTGATTTTAAGGAAAACTCGATATAAAGAGCCGGCGTGGGCCTTTATAGAAAGGAAAGCGTTAAGACAACCGACACAAAGAGCCGTCGTGGGCCGTCATATTTAGGTGCCGGAACCTTGGAAAGCGTGGAGACTTAAATAGAAAGCAGCAGCAAGGACCAGAACCGACTCCGGATCGCCAGAACCAACAAACCCGAGTTCCTGGAAAACCAACAGCCGTTCCGGAGCAGTAGCAGCAGACGTTGGAGGCCTTAATAATTTAAGTATCGGAGAACTTTGTATGAATTTAAGAGTAAATAAAGCGAAGTATTCTGAATTTGAAAACTAAAACTACATCTTTTCACTCTCGGTCACTTAATTATAACCCTACACCTGCGATCATATCCCAGCAACCGGAGGAAACTTGTCGTTACAATGGCGTGCATTGTCAGCATAATGAAAATACGCAAATTTCGAAACTTGTTAAATCTAGTGCAGACTGTACCACCGTGTGGTGAAAGTTATGTAAACAAATATTGTTAAAATTTCAGATAAAATTGTTACCGATTTTTTCAAGGTATTATTATGTTCTCACATCAAATGAATTTACAACATTTATTTTAATTTCAACTGTGAGAATCATGAATATTTTATGACTGACATTCTAACTAGAAATAAATCTCAAATTGTAATCTAAAGTCTTGGTATTTGATATTTTTTCTGGAAAGATTCAAATTAACGTGAAAAAGCACACCTGCAGGTGAAAATCCGTTCAACAACTGTATGGGTTTATTATTATTAGCACAAAGTTTCATATAATTGAATTGAATGGTACTTTTCTTTTAGCAAAACTAAATAATATTAAATTCTTTGTCACATCTTCAAAAATACACACAATTATGTTAAGAGAAAAGAATTGTTGTCATACTTGCTTGACAAAACCACCTTTCCTAAGGACAATCCCTTTTACTATAATTCCTTTTGACATTCAGAACAAAAACAATAAAATCAGCACATTCTTATGCTGTGAATCCTTTTTGTCTTTCCCTTCAACAACCCAATTTGTTTGGGAAAAATCCTTTTTCTATGTATTGGCATTCCTTTCCAATTTATTTATTAAGCTTGCCTTACGTTTGGGTCATGGGACAATTCCATCTAAATCGATTCTCTAGTGACAGCAAACATATTAAATTTACTAAAAAGGGTTGCACAATCTATTAAATTGAATATATCAATAATTTTAAATTATTTGCTTTTCCAGGAATCATTTGCTTAGGCAGGACTATTTTATACTTGGAGAGCATGGTAAATATATTTGGGGAGTTATTTTGCATGATTGAGATGAGGGGGAATTTATTTAAAGATTTGGTTGTGGTTTCGTCTAGAATATATATGTCATTCTAATCATCCTTCAATGGAGTTATACTGCTAATGATCTAATGATTATACCCTTCACCACACTGTGGTACAGGGTATTATGTCTTTGTGCATATGTTTGTAACAGGTAAAAGGAATAGACCTTTTGAGAATATGCATAGAATCACTTTCTGAGTTGATTTACGCATGTCCGTCTGTCCGGCCGTCCATGTACTTTTGTTAACAAAGTACAGGTCGCATTTATGATCCGATTTGGATGAAATTTGGCACAGTTCACTTATTTGGCTCATGGACGAACCTTATTGAAATTGGAGAAAATCGGTTCAGATTTAGATATAGCTCCCATATATAGTTTCATCCGATTTTATGTAAATGATGCACCAAACTCCCAATATTTGTCCGATTGGGACAAAATTTTGCACAGCGCACTGAATAAGGTCCATGCTTATGTGGGCGGAGTTTTGATGGAATCGGTTCAGATTTTGATATAGGTCTTATATATTTTCGTTCGATTTTATGTGGTTACACGAAATTTGGCAGAGGGTATTAAATTGAATATAGTGATTACAAAAAACAAATGGTGTATGCAAAGGTTACTCAGTTAGGTCCATGAGTTTATATATAGCTCCCATACATAATTTGAGTCGATTTCATACAAATGGTACACCAAAGAATCCAAAGTATGTGCGTTTGACATGCAATTTTTCATTGATTTCAGAATGATATGTGTACGGGGTTTTTCAATTGGTTCAAATATTTATCTAGATAGCACATTTAATATCGCCCGATTTTATCTCAAGGATCCTCCAAAGTTTCTGTGACCGTTCTATCTACTGGATATTGTAGATATTAACATGTCTTGCATGTACCCAAAGTGGTGAAGGCTATCATATAGTCGGCCCCGTCCGACTTTTGAACTTTCCTTACTGGTGTTTTATTGAATGAGTACAATATCATGCCAATTTGACAGGACCTCAAAACTGTTCCAAATTTCATATGCAGGGCATATGCAGGATGCAGCGAGAACAAACCTTTTTTGAGACTAGGTGTTCATGTGAATAGAACAATTCTCTATTGACACCTCTATTTCGAGATATTTAACATGGCGGTCGTACATTATGTGTTCAGGCTAGGCATCACTGTTCTATGGTATAAATGTTGTTCTAGGACGATTTTTAAAACATTCCGGGTAAAAAAAAATTACGAGATAATTTTCAGTACACAGTCGATATCAGGACCATTTTAGGTTTTTGGCCGTCCATCCGAAAGGAATGTAATCTGGCATTATGGGACCTAGATTATTATAAATGTATTCGCAGAACCTTTTGCAATGATCCTTGTTTTGTCATAACCTCCATATAAATTAAAATTTCGTAATCCTTGTGGTTCGCTAGTGATATTTCTTGTTTTTCGTTGGAATTTTTAAAAAGGTCCATCTTTAAAAGGTCCAAATGTTAATGGTTTTTAACTGGTTTTAGCGTCTCAAACTGGAGAGATATCTTCATATCCACTCAAGGACACCTAAGGAAATGCAATCTCTAACAAGTTAAAAATAGAATATTGGGTTTAACGTTATATGGGCGCTATCCAGAAACATGGGTCGGAATATTTTTGCAGTATGTCAGGAAATATCGATTTATATTGATGTTTATTATATCAAAGTACATAATATATTTTTATCAAAAAATATGTAAATCACAACAGAATGAACAGACATAAACGCCTATGTTGACCAGTAAAAGTTACTGGCTCACAGCAGCATTACTTTTTTACTTTTTCCTGAAATGCCCATATGTCCATATATCTCGGTACTTTGGCCTATGAAGAATTTTTCCTTTTGGGGTTTTCATATACTCACGAAGGTCTTTCATCCCCAATAGGTATTTTGCTATCCCTAGTCCATGACCTATATTTGATTTTGTCAGACAAATCTAATCCAATACAGCTGCCCTCAAAGTTGTGGGTTAGTTCACAGGTGTTGCCTATCTCTACAAAAAGTGCAAAGAATTTACGTTATTTATATTTTAGAACATTTTAGTAATATGTAATCTTGTGAATTGTATTGGTCTTCTGAATTTTATATATGTATATACATGAGCTTATATACATATGTATTTATAACTACTTTGTTGTTGTGTTGAATAAATATTTATGATTTAGCCATTTGACACAACTGTATGCTAATACAATATTCTGTGAGTTGTTTTCTGTGGTTTGCAATGTTTATCTTACATTTAAATTTCATGTAATTGTTTCTATTTACATTAGATTTTGCGTGAGTTTCTATCTAAAGTAATGCTATTTTTTTAAACATATTTTGTCAGGATTTTGTGGTTAACAAATAAATCATATACATATCTGATTCCTAAATAAATTGAAATTAACAATAAAAATGAATGTAGATGGAAATCATGTACTAATTGGATGAATAAATTAGTATATGAATGTATTCGTAATTATATTTGATTTAAAAAATTAATTCAAATTTAATAATAGCTTAATGAACAACAATGAAAACGTAATATTAAAAAAATTCCAAAATTCAATGTGTATTTATTAATTTTTATGTAATTATGTAACAGCTAACACAATTAACACATAGCAAATAATTTTAACTTATAGGTAATAGAGCAGAATCTCGTGATAAATACTTTCTAATTTCCAATTTTATTAATTTTTCAAATGATAAAAGTTCTCGTTTTTTTTTGAGGTTGTAAAATTTGTCTAGGACTTTGGACATACCGAATTCATAAAAATAGCTTAAATTGGTAGTACCCATATATGATAACCCCAAAAGGTGTACAGATATCTATAATTTCGTTGAAGAAGATTTGACGCCCAATCAGAACACAAAATATCAATTCGGCAAATATCAAATGAAAAACCAGTAAGGAAAGTAGTAACGTCGAAGTTGGGTATATTCAACAGATGGAATCCTAACAGACGTCGCATTTTTGAAGGACCATTAACGTGAAATTAAACATGTCATTCTGCAACCAATACTAAATTTTGGTCAGACATAGAGTTGCTTCTTACAATGGGACAAAATTATGTAAATAAATTTAAGGGGAGCCCCCCATTCTCGGCGTGAACAATTTTTTTGATTTAATTCGAGGTCGGAACAATACAAATCGTAGTGCGTTCCACGTTCCACGTCTGTTCCACTTCGGAACAATACAAATTAGCGTTTTTTTTTTTTTGGGTAAAATTAGATCAAATAATAAAAAAATTAAACTGAATATAAGTTTGTGAATATGTCCATTTGAAATAGGTATTTTGTCCAGTTTTTGTGACAAAATTATACAGATTAGGATACAATTTTCATTAATTTACACAACGAACATATTTTCCATAATATTGGGAGATCTCCTTGTAAAATGCTAGTACGAAATTTTTTTTCTTAAAACAATTATACCTGCATCCATCTATGATTCATACTTTTAGGAAATTTTAGCAAAAATATTCAAAATTTGGTGATTGTCACACAATCAACATAATTATTACCTGCTTATTCATTAAAAGAAGTGTACAAATTACGCGGGTATGAAAAAAATATTTTTATGATTTTGGGATAAATGTTACAAAACCACATATTCTTTATGATTTTTGCACAGGTAGTCTTATGCAATACATTTTTCCGATCAGCGCAATCGATTATCAGCGAAAATGTAATCCAATGGAATTTTCAGTTGCGAGTTGGCATCAGATTGAATTTTCACTCGACGACCTTTTTTAGTTATAAAATATTTATTATGTTAAACTGTAGATGCTAATAAAATATTACTAATTTTTAATAAAATATAAACAAATACAAATTTAACAAGTTTTCTATTTATTAAATCTATTGAAAAAAATATATAAATTTTATTCATACAAAAAATAAAATATAATTAATACATCTTTTTGTGTTCCGACAAATGGAACACTACGATTTTAAGTGTTCCGCCAAGTGGAACACTACGATTTTTAGTGTTCCGCCAAATGGAACACTACGATTTTTAGTGTTCCGGCCAGTGGAACACTACGATTTTTAGTGTTCCGGCCAGTGGAACACTACGATTTTTAGTGTTCCGACCGCGGTACGCTACGGTTTTTTAGTGTTCCGACAGCGGTACACTACGATTTTTAGTGCTCCGGCCGCGGTAAACTACGAATTTCGTTGTGCTCCGGAACAGTAACACTAAAATATTTTTTAATGTTTGTGTACCGGAACACTAACGCTAAAAATTTTTTAGTGTTTGTGTTCCTGGTACGGTACACTACGATAGTGATCATGCCCGCCATCAAAAATAAGGACTTTTCTTTGATCACAAAAAACAACAACAAAACAACAACAACAAATTTTTGGAAAATCTTATTCTTCCTTTTGTGTTTCCCTTCCTTTTGTATTTCCCTTCAAGCAAAATATCGAAATCTAACCGGTTTTATCAAAACATGTCACATGTTACACTTATTTCAGTATGTTTTGTGCATTCGGCCACATTTTGAGTTCTTCATTTACTTATAAATCCAAATTTCGTGCACATCGAAGGATATATAGGGACTTTGGTGCACCATTTACATAAAATCGGACGAAAATATATATGGGAGCCATATCTAAATCTGAACCGAGTTTTCTCAATTTCAATAGGGTTCGTCCTTGGGCCAAATAAATGAGCTGTGCCAAATTCCATCCAATTCGAATCGAAAATACGACCTGAACTTTGTTTGCAATTTAACATGGGCAGACGGGCGGACATGTATAAATCGACTTAAAAAGTAATTCTATGCATATCCTCAAAAGGAACCATCTGTCTATCTCGTTTCCTTTTGCCTGTTACAAACATATGCACAAAGACATAATACCCTGTACCACAGTGCGTTGAAGGGGTTATATGGGGACTACCCCTTAAAAGAGGTGAATATTAATAATTTTTGGTGGGGAGATTTGTTGCCATATACGACTACAAAATACCAAATAACAGCGAATTCGGTTGAAAAACGCGCTCTAGAACCTCAAAGTACCGGAAATTGGGGGAACCCTTATGTGGGAGCTATGCCTAAGCGTGGACTGATATAGCCCATCTTCGAACTTGACCTTCCAGCAGACAAAAGACGACTCTATGCAAAATTTTAGGGTTCTATCTAAATTTGTGTAGACACTAGAGTGGTTACAACAGACAGCCGGACATGCATAGATCGTCATAGAATTTTACGCTGATCAAGAATATATATACCTTATAGGGTCGGAAATGATCATTTCGATGCGTTACAAACGGAAAAGCAAAACTAATATACCTACATACTATGGTTGAGGGTATAAAAATCGTCTAAAGGAGAGTTTGTCAACTACTTTTGAAGATAAAGAATTATACACACACCATTTCATTCTATTAGTTGTAATCTATACCAATTAAATTGTTGGCATAATACTTGTTTCCTCAAAATTATTAAACAAAACAAATTAACTTAAGAAAAACTAGAACAAACAAAATATCACAAAAATATCAATAATTTTTGGTTTCTCTGTTTTGTATCTGTTTCAGTGCATGCACTTTGTTCTATTTCATTTACGATTAAGAAACATTGAATATTATCTTAGTTTGCCAACACTATTACATGCATTCACTTTACTTCGAACTTCGCACTCCATAATTTGGAGATGATCCAAATTATTTCACTCTTAATATATACATTCGCCCTACAAATCACATTCATCCCTATTTAAAGGTTCCAATGTTGGATTTTTTACACTGCATACTAAGTGGTTCCTCAACGTATGTACATCTTATACAATTGATCGACCAATGGCAGTGACCACTTGATTCTGCGATAATTCTTCGAACGTGCTCCACTCAATGGTATGTGGCGAAGAAAGAAAGGAAGAAGAGAAAAAAGAAGAACAACAGGAGAAGACAAATAGAAAACAAAATAAAAACATGAGATTAAGTCAGTTGAGTAATAGTTGTAGGTGTGATATATGTATGTGTGTGGTTGTAGATCGTGTGCGCCTTGGACAACCCATTATTCAATTTGCTACAAGCCAAGAACAAACAATTTGAAATTGCTGCTGCCAAAGGACAACAATCTACATTATTGTATGATTGCATTATTAAATTGCTCTGCTTGACTTATTTCTAGTGGCCTCAAGGACACACAATTCATTTGTGCAATTTCTTTGTCTAACCGGAACGAGTAAGGAATATTTAAGGGAATTTAAGTTTGCATATCCTGGTATTTTCTTTGTACTGGTATCTATGTTATTCATTACACAAGTATATTTGCAGACAACTATGTGGGGCAAATGGTCGAATAGTCCTTTTGAAGAAATAATTAAAAGAAGTAAAAATGTCATTAAGTTCGCCCGGGTCAATCTTTTTATACACTCCAGCACGTAGGGACTATACGGAAATCGATAATTTTTGTTAGGAAATTTTTACTCAAATATAATCCAAAATGTAAACTTACAGCTAGTTTGGTTGAAGCACATGTCTAAACTACCCAAAATATCGTTATATGGCGTGTAGCAATATATGGGGATTCCTTAAGAGGTGAACCAATATCGATTATGTTTAGTAGGAAGATTTGACATCCCATGAGAACCTGAAAAATCAATGTATAGCCCATACGGTGAAAAACGACCTCAAAACCCACAAAATACCAAATAATCAGGGTTACCAATATATGGGCGCTACCCCGAAAAATGGGCTAATGTTCATAGTATTTGGTACAGACACTTTCTAATCAATGAAACCCCAATATATTAAATTATATAAAATATTGATATTTAGGGTGTAGCGTCACATTAGGGCTTCCTTAAAAGCCGAACCAATATTGATAATTTTTAGTAAGAAGATTTACCAATATACAACAGCCTCAAAAAAAAAAAAAAAAAAAAAAAAAAATTAAAAGGTAGAAACATGTTTCGGAAAACCCTCATAATACCGAATAATGTGGAGAGGGACTACCAATATTGATAGTTTTCTGTAATAAGATTATTTAACCAATGAGAGCCAAACGTAGCACATTAGAGCCAATTCGGTTGAAAAACGTGTAAGAAATCCCCATAATACCGCATATTCGGGGGGGCCGATATATGGCGGGGCTATACCAAAACGTGGACATATGTACCCCATTTGCCATATCAACCATCCTATGCCTATAAGGTCTGATAGTGCATTGAGAAAAATATTTTAAAAATTGTAAGTTTATATGTCTGAAAGTTAGTTCCACAACGTAGATTTTTAAAATACATTTTTACAAGGAGACCTTTAGACGTGGATTTTTGTATCCTTTACCACACTGTGGCACAGGGTATTATGTCTTTGTGCATATGTTTGTAACAGGCAAAAGGAACGAGATAGTCCCATGGATCCTTTGGGAATATGCATAGGATAACTAGCTCCCGTATATAAAATATTTTCGTTCGATTTTTTGCAAATGGTGCACCAAGAGTCAATTCAAAGCCGATTGGCACAAAATTAGGCTACGCTAATTTAAGTAAGTACCGAAATTATGATAGCCTAACGTGTGTTACGTTTTTTTGAAATCGATTCAGATTTAGATATAGCTCCCATATATATTTTCGTCCGATTTTAGCAAATTTTCAAATATTACTCCCATATATCGACTAACTTCATGTTAATTTAGCACCAAATAATGAACTGGTGTCCGATTGAGATTGAATGTATTGTAGCATAATGAATAGTTTGATTTAAATCGATTTCCATAACTGTGCCCTTTTGCACAAAAACAACTCTAAATTTGCCTTCACATATAGATTCAGATCACATATTTAATTTATTGTACTAAATTAATGTCAAATATAAATATAATTTAAACGACAGCTTTTTTGGACTCCTGACTATGCATTTATCTCAATATGGCATTCTTCAGGGTCACAGCTCCCACATACACTTCAAATTACAAAACTTTTCTCGTTCCTTTTCGATCCTTTCGATTTCCTTTCGATAATTCTGCAGGTAGTGGATGTAATTAACGCATCGCATCATCGCTAATGTAAAAACCACCATGTGTAGCCTTTTCATAGCCAATGGTATCGCCCTACATGATAATGAATGAAAATATTAGAAAAAAAATTATGAATATAAATTTTGCATATTTTAGTTGCATTAAATCAATGAATGAACAAGTTTTTATAACCTTCACCCATATCTATGCTACTTTTGTTATATAAATACGATTATCATGTAGAAGCTACCACAACGAAATATAATCAAAATCATCCAATTCGACATTGAACATTCATATTACAGTACAAGAAGACATTGTCAATCATAACTGTCATTCATGACAAGTATTGCGACAATCTAAAATGGTAAAGTGACAGATACAAACATTTAATTATAAATCGAAATATAATTGTAGAAAGATTTTTCATATTATCCATTGATTATAAAATTTTGTATATAGAAGCGTACATAGAATTTAATTTCTGTGCGTTGAAGTTAAAAAAATTCCATAGGCGTGGTTCAGAGATATGGTGTGATCATTTTTATACCCTTCATCACACAGTGGTACAGGATATACTTCATTTTCACTTTCTGAGTTGATTTACGCACGTCCGCCTGTCCATGTATGTTTGTAAACAAAGTACAGGTCGCAATTATGCGAAGTTTTGTTGAAATCGGTTCAGATTTAGATATAGCTCCCACAAATAAAGTTTAGACCGATTTTAGGTAAATGGTGCACCAAACTTACAATATTTGTCCGTTTGAGAAAAAAATTGTGCACAGAGTATTGAATTAGGCTCAGATTGATGTATGCGAGAGTATTATATTGTATTATATTGTATTATATAGTTCCAATATATAGTTTCGTCCGATTTTATGTGACGCCCGTCTGTCTGTTGTAATCACTGTAGCGTCTAAACGAATTGAGATAGATCGCCATGCATAGAGGCGTCTTTTGTCTGCAGGCAGGTCAAGTTCGAAGATGGGATTTATCGGTCAACGCATAGCTCCCATACCCCCAATTTTCGGTATTTTGGGGTTCTTGAGTGCGTTTTAAACCGAATACGCTGAAATAAGCTACATTGGGTTCTTATTGGGTACAAAATGTCTCCACAAAAAATTATAAATATAGGTCCACTTTTTCTGATAGCCCCCATATAACGGTAACTCCAATTTTTTTGCCGAACAGGCAAAAGGAAACGAGATAGACACATGGTTCCTTTTGAGAATATGAATAGAATCACTTTTTAAGTCAATTTATGCATGTCCGTCCGTCCGTAAAATTGGGTAAAAAATCGGTTCAGATTTACATATAGCTCCCATATATATTTTCGTCCGATTTAAGGTAAATGGTGCACCGAAGTCCCTATATCAGGGACGTACGCAGGGGGGGAGCCCTGGGGGCCCGGGCCCCCCGAAATGAATTTTTTTCACAGTAAATTTATGTTTGTAACAGCGTATTTTTTCATTTTTTACTACCGGGCCCCCCCGAAATGAAATCCTGTGTACGTTGCTGCCCTATATATCTGTCGATTTGCATGAAATTTGGCATAATGTACTGATTTGAGCCTAGAGTGATGTCTGCCAAGTTTCGTGAAAATCGGTCCTGATTAAGATATAGCTTCCATATATATTTTCGTCCGATTTAATGTGAATGGTGCACCAAAGTCCTCATATATCTTTCGGTTTGCACGAAATTTAGCATAACGTACTGAATTGAGTCTAGAATGATGTCTGCCAAGTTTCGTGAAAATCGGTCAAGATTTAGATATAGCTCCCATATATAGTTTCGTCCGATTTCATGTAAATGGTGCACCAAAGTCCCTATATATCCTTTGATTTGCACGAAATTTGGCATAACGTACTTAATTGAGCCTAGAATGATGTCTGCCAAGTTTCATGAAAATCGGTCCTGATTTAGATATAGCTCCCACATATAGTTTCTCCGATTTCATGTAAATGGTGCCCCAAAGTCCCTATATATCTTTCGATTTGCACGAAATTTGGTACAGCCTAATCATTTAGGTCTAGAATGATGTCTGCCATGTTTCGTGAAAATCGGCCCAGATTTGGATATAGCTCCCATATATAGTTTCGTCCGATTTCATGTAAATGGTGCACCAAAGTCCCTATATATCCTTCGGTTTGCGCGAAATTTGGCATAACGTACTGAATTGTGCCTAGAGTGATGTCTGCCAAGTTTCGAGTAAATCAGTCCAGATTTCTATATAGCTCCCATATATAGTTTCGTCCGATTTCATGTAAATGGTGCACCAAAGTCGCTAAATATCTTTCGTTTTGCACGAAATTTGGCATAACGTACTGAATTGAGCCTAGAGTGATGTCTGCCTTGTTTCGTGAATATCGGTCCAGATTTGGATATAGCTCCCTTTTATTATAGATTGATTTGAAGTAATTGACGCACCATGGAACCAATAGGCTGATAGGAACAAAACGTTCTGAAATTACTATAATTTGGATAGAGCTTCCATATATATTTTCACCCGATTTCAAGTAAATTGGGCATAAAACTTCTCATGTAGTCAGATTGACATCAAATTTTGCACATCTTACAAAATTGGGCATAGAATTACGTAGTTGCGTTTTCTAGAAGTACAGACATAGCCCAACGGATCACATATTTATATTTGTTTGAAGTCGATTCAAATAAATTAAATAACAAAATAGCAAGCAATAATTTTTTTCATTTGAACTGCATTTTTTTTTCTATTCTCAACAGAGAAGTTCTCCAACAAAACTTTATAATATTAAAATAATTTGTATTTACCCAACTGTTAGCAACTTCTGAACTAAAGGCCACAATAATTTTATGGTAGATCTGTGGCTTTATGCAATTTAAAATGCATAAAAACTTTTTTCCACAAAAAATTTCTGCACCAGACTGATTATTTCGAAACAGAAACTTCACAAAAAGGCAACCGAAAACCAACTCCAACATAGTATGGAGAGTTTATTAGTTTTGTTTTTCGTTTGTAACGCATCGAAATAATCATTTGCGACCCTATAAAGTATATGTATTCTTAATCAGCGTAAAATTCTATGACGATCTAAGCATGTCCGTCTGTTTGTTGTAATCACTCTAGCGTCTAAACGAATTGAAATAGAACGCCAAAATTTTGCATAGAGTCGTCTTTTGTCTGCAGGCAGGTCAAGTTCGACGATGGGCTATATCGGTCCACGTTTAGGCATAGCTCCCATATAAGGATACCCCCAAATTTTCAGTATTTCGGGGTTCTTGAGTGCGTTTTTCAACCGAATTCACTGAAATTTGGTAAAATGGGTTATTTTTGGATACCAATTTTCTCCACTAAAAATTATAAATATAGGTCCACTTTTTCTGGTAGCCCCCTAATTTTCAGTTTTTGAGGGGTTTTGACCGGATTTTTTCACCGAATTGGCTGTCATTTAGTACTTTGAGTTATTATTGGGTATCAAATCTCTCTACAGTGACAGTTGATACCATTGATATTTCGCGATTATTGCATGGATATTTTACATGATGTTCCGGTTGTGCACGAAGACAATGCCTATAATTTTCGGTGATGATCATATAGGATTTATGGAATGCTTTTTCAAGTCTTTCTATAGGCCACAATTTTAGGCCCCAAATTGCAAAGTACCATATTATGTGGGCTTCCCTTTAACGTGTTTCAATATTACAAATTTTTAGTACAGTATTGGGGAGCACCGTTATATGGGGACTACCTTCAAGATTGGGTCAATATTAATCATTATACTCTTCACCACACTGTGGTAAGGGTATTATGTCTTTGTGTATATGTTTGTAACAGACAAAAGGAATCGGGGTAGACCCATGGTTCCTATTCGATTTATTCATGTCCATCCGTCCATGTATTTTTGTGAAAAAAGTACAGGTCGCATTTATGATCCCATTTGGATGAAATTTAGCACATGCCACTTAATTGACCCAAGAACGAACCCTATTGAAATCGGAGTAAATCGGATACCTGCCATATATAGTTTCGTCCAATTTTAGGTAAATGGTGAAACAAACTCTCAATATTAGTCCGATTGAAACAACATTTTGCACAGTGTACTGACAAAGGTCCAATTTTATGTTTGTTGGAATCGGTTCAGATTTATATATAGCTCCCATACATAGTTTCGTCAAATTTTAGGTAAATGGTGAACCAAACTAAAAATATTTGGCCGATTGGGATCAAATTTTGCACAGCGTACGGAATTTTGTCTAGTTTGACATCTGTGAATTTTTGTTGAAATTGATCCAGATAAGGTATAGCTCCCATAAATAGTTTCGACCGATTTTATGTAAATGGTGCACCAAATTCCCAATATTGGTCGATTTAAAATTTTGCACAACATACTGATAAAGTCCTGTTTGATGTGTGTGAAGTTTTGTTGAAATTGTTTTAGATTTACATATATCTCTCATAAAAAATTTTGCCGGACTTCCTACAAATGTTACACCAAAAATTCAAGTCTGCCCGATTGACATGCATTTTTTTATAGATTTCAGAATGGCATGTGTATGGTTTTTTATTGGTTCTAATATCTATGTAGATCATATTTGTTTTTTATCCGATTCTAAGTCAATGGTCATTCAAAGATGCTAGTCTCTTCTATCAACAGGATATTGTACCCCAAAATGCCGAATTAATACCAATTCGGTTAGAAAACGTGTCTAAAATAACGAATATTGGGAGGTAACGTTACATGGGGGTTAAACCAGAACGTGGACTGATACATGCAATTTGCAATATCAAATATCATAGGAATACTGGCAATGCCTGTGCATTTTAATATTTGCGATGTATCTTAAATATTGCGTAATTTTACATAGAATTTTATTCTGATGAAGAATGTATATACTTTGAGAGGTATCCGATAAATACTTCGAGTTGTTGTAAACGGAATGACAAATTTGATATACACTCCAACTTATGGTAGAGGGTATAAAAGCAGAAAAACATATAGGTGTCGTCTTTGGTCAGGACAGAATATACAAATGTCGTAAAGAGTGGGCAATAACTGCGATCGATAATGAACAGAAGTATAGGCATCGTTTCATCTGACGGATAAATGACAATGGATATTGTAAAAGGTGCGCATGGGACAAATATTTCGTGTCAATTTTTGCGTACGTTCTCTTTGGGAACGGTCGTGACCCTTTAAGCAAAATTCTATAACAGCATTTTCTATAATGTGAAAATTGCACATTGTCTATAGAAGATACCTATTTTTACAAAATTTTACGTTTATATAACATTCCCGAGGTAATAATAAATTCATTTCCAAAAGAATTTTAAATAACTTTCCAAACCAAATTAAACGAATTTTTCAGTTGATTATATACAACTACAATTCCAATACCTGCCAATTCTCCATATCTGCGAAAATAAAACACTAAATTCCATTAAAAACATTTCCATGTGCATGTTTAGATGATGAAAACTTAAACTAATTTACAGGTGGAAAAAAGCACATCAAAGGTAAACTCAACTGCATTTTCTGAACGCAGTAAAGTGTAAAATTTTTTTGCAGGTAAAACTAAAAACTACACATGACCGATTTCGAAAACTAACATCATTCAAAAGCCAACTCTATGGCATGTAATTTCACACACATACAAATGCAAACTCTCAATAAGCTTCATCAACATCATCATCGTCCTCCTCGACGTACACACAAATTTTAGTTAGCAAAAGTTGAAAAATGAAATATAAAAACAACACCAACAACTTCCCCAATATTTAAATATTGACCCTGACAATATTCAACTACTTTTAAATTCTGTACATTGGCAATGCAATAACCGCTCAAAGGATTATGCCACCTGACCCGGTATGGTATTGGTATTTTATCGGTATACTCTAGGCCCAGTTTCATGACACCAGCATCGAATTGCCTCAGTTTGAAAACTATGTTAATATGCATTCCTGAACTATCGACATGCCCTGTTAGAAAGGCCAAAGAAACGTTGTGTGCCATGAAAAAAAAAAAATGTCAAGAGTGAACAAAAAAACGGAGTGTAAAATAAATGAGAAAAATGTCGCTAACGAAAGCAAAAATTAATGTTGATGATGGTGGTGATGATGTTTTCGTTTTTTCATTTTATTTTCTTGCATAATGCCTGCGAACAATGGGCTTAACGTTGATGCAAAGAGTTGCAGGGTACACTCAAAGAATTTTGCATATGCTACGTGAATGAATGTGTCAACCTTTAGTCAGAAAAATTTGTCGCCAAGATAGAAAACAAAGTGACTGAATGGATTGTTTAAAGGAAGATTTTCAAGGACTATCATAACTTTAAACGTCATTTTTTATACCCTACACAACTATGTTGTCAGGGTATTATAGCTTTGTGCAGCCCCAAGAGCTTGTAACGCAGCGAAATATTGGTCCTAGACCCACCTTTAAGTATACCGATCGTCATATCTCGACTAGCTGAGTCGTTCTAGACATGTGTGCCCGTCCGTCCGTCCATTATAATTTGTAAACACGATGCAGGCCACAGTTATGGACCAATCTTCACGAAATTTTGCATGTAGGATGGGTTCTGGCCAATGAAGACCCCTATTGTTTTTGGAAAAGATTGGCTAATATTTAGGGGATGAAATGGATCAAATCTTTATTTTTGTCGGATTTTCTGGTCGCTCCAGAGGCCGCAATTATGGCCCAAACACCGCGAATTTTTGCATGGAGAAGGGGATCGGGCCAAAGAATAAGCATGCCTGTTTTGATAAAGATTGGTCGATATTTAGCGTGTCAAATGGACCCTGACTTTTGTGTGAACAATGACAAAATTTGTATTCTATAGCGAATATATTTACTCCTGAAGGACATAGAGCCGAGAAGTTCATAGTATATCCAAAAGGACTTGTTGACCTTTAAATTGATGCCAGCTGATCGCTTTGATATGTTCCATGAGGTTCTAGTTATGATCAAGGACAGCATATAATTTTCGGTGATGATCAGATAATAATATTGGAATGAAGTGGACCAAAATCTTAATTTTTTTTTTGTGATGTTTTTTTTTCAAGTCGATCTACAGGCACAATTGAAAGCCCAACATCACAACATAACCCACGGTAAAGAGAACCTGGACAAGTACAGCCCTCGTCTACTGAATATTTGAAATATTTGTTGACATCTAGTCGGTCTAGAGGATGCAAATATCGCGAAATATTGGCTCTGAATATAGAACCATAGAAAGTTAGATTTTCGTCGAAGTTAGGTAGGGTATCATATGGTATTTTATGGATAGACATGCATAAATCAAAAGGAACCAGATATCTATCTCGTTTAATTTTGCCTATTACAAACATATGTACAAAGACATCATACCCGGTACCTCAGTGTGGTGAAGAGTGTAAATACTTCTTCTTGTGTACACCACAAACAATTATTTCCTTAAGTGTACTACAACCTCCCACATTGTTGGCATTTACGAAAGAAAAAGCAAAATAAATCTCAAATTATTTACTACTCAGCACTTTCCATTTATCCATGCCAAGCGTACTTCATCAACGCGTCAATGGAAATAAATCACTATTTGACAACATAAAGCTGATGCTGCTGCTGTTTCCACCTACCTACATACCTTTCTCAAATTCCCGGTTATTGAAATGCACTTCCAGATGAATATAAGAATTGCATGCCTTGGCACTAGTCTTTCGCGTCCATAGCGCACAGCGCAGTAATTTTCAAACAAACTTTAGCCTGTACGGGCATCTATTGACAATCACCATTGTAAAGCGGAATTTCAACGTCCCAGTCGGTTTCTCAGTGAAACACCTCCATGTGATGCGCAAGAACCGGTGTCGTAATAATGGAATCAAACTGAACAATGTGATGTATTTGTTGCAGGAAACTATATAGATTTTGTATGTGACACCAAAAAGTTGTAATTTTGTCCGGTACTGTCACTTTATTGAGTCGTATTTCAACTTGTTTCAGGTTACTTTACAGTAAAAAACTGCAGCCAACGGCGAAAGAAACTTGATGAAGATATATTAAAGAAAAAAACGAGGCAAAAATAGCAGAGCTAATAAATTGTTATGGACAGTTGCGAAAAAAAACAAAGCAACGAATAATGCTAAAGTTGGTATCAAGTATTCTTATTGTCTAAGGGTAGTACTTTTTATACCCTTCCCCACACTGTGGTACAGAGTATTATGTCTTTGTGCATATGTTTGTAAGAGGCAAAAATAATCGAGATAGACCCATGGTTCCTTTTGGGAATATGCATAGAATCACTTTCTGAGTTGATTTATGCATGTCCGTCTGTCTGTCCACGTTAATTTGTTACCAAATTACAGGTCGCATTAATGATTCGAATTGAATGAAATTTGGCACAGCTCATTTGTTTGGCGCAAGGTCGAATCCTATTGAAATTGGGAAAAATCGGTTTAAATATAGCTCCCACATATATTTTCGTCCGATTTAAGGTAATTTTGGCATAGCGTACTGAATAAAGTCTAGAATGATGTGTGCACAGTTTCGTAAAAATTTATTTTTATTTTATTATTATTTTTTTATCCAATATTAGGTAAATGTCCCTAAATATCTTTCTATTGGCACGAAATGTGACACAGCGTACTGAATGAACTGAATGAAGCCTAGAATGATGCGTGCTAAGTTTCGTGAAAATCGGTTCAGATTTAGATATGGCTCCCATATATATTTTCGTCCGATTTAATGTAAGTGGTGCACCAAAGTCCACATATATCTTTCGTAATGAACTTAGTATAGCCTATAAGTTAGATATGAATGCTGCACCGAATTCCTTAGGTGGGTCCGATTGGCGCAAAATTTTGCACAACTTATTGAAGTTATTACGATATAACGTGTGGCAAGTTTTGTTTAAATCGGTTCTGATTTAGATATAGTTCCTATATATAGTTTCGTCAGATTTTAATAAAATGTGTACCAAAGATCCAAAGTTATATAG